>NC_080576.1:87685036-87990220 GCF_029962835.1 Magnolia sinica | reverse complement strand
AACCTAAACCTACACCTAATCCTAATCTCAACTCCCTAACCTAAACCTAAACCTAAACTTGAAAACTAAAACCTAAACCCGATCCCGAACCCCAACCCGATTTCCTAAACCTATACCTTAACCTATTCTCAATTCCCTAAACCTATAGCTTATAACCTAAACCTAAACCTTAACCTAAACCTAAACCTAAACCTAAAACCTAAATGTATTCTCAAATCCCTAAACCTAAACCTACACCTAATCCTAATCTCAACTCCCTAACCTAAACCTAAACCCGATCCCGAACCCGAACCCGATTTCCTAAACCTAAACCTTAACCTATTCTCAATTCCCTAAACATATTGCTTATAATCTAAACCGAAACCTAAACCTATACCTTAACCTAAACCTAAACCTAAACCTATAACATATAACTTAAACATAAACCTAAAACTTAAATGTATTCTCAAATCTCTAAACCTAAACCTACACATAATCCTAATCTCAACTCCCTAACCTAAACCTAAACCTAAACTTGAAAACCCAAACCTAAACCCGATCCCGAACCTGAACCCGATTTCTTAAACCTAAACCTAAATGTATTCTCAAATCCCTAAACCTAAACCAACACCTAATCCTAATCTCAACTCTCTAACCTAAAACTAAACTTAAACTTGAAAACCCAAACCAAAACTCGATCCGGAACCCGAACCTGATTTTCTAATCCTAAACCTTAACCTATTCTCAATTCCCTAAACCTATAGCTTATAACCTAAACCTAAACCTAAACCTATAACCTATAACCTTAACCTAAACCTAAACTTAAACCTAAACCTGTAACCTATAACCTAAACCTAAGCCTAAAACCTAAATGTATTCTCAAATCCCTAAACCTAAACCTACACCTAATCCTAATCTCAACTCCCTAACCTAAATCTAAACTTGAAAACCCAAACCTAAACCCGATCTCAAACCCGAACCCGATTTCCTAAACCTAAACCTTAACCTATTCTCAATTCTCTAAACCTATAGCTTATAACTTATACCTAAACCTAAACCTCTAGATTATAACCTATACTAAACCTAAACCTAAACCTAAAACCTAATATATTCTCAAATCCCTAAACCTAAACCTACACCTAATCCTAATCTCAACTCCCTAACCTAAACCTAAACCTAAACCTAAACTTGAAAATCCAAACCTAAACCCGATCCCGAACCCGAACCCGATTTCCTAAACCTAAACCTTAACCTATTCTCAATTCCCTAAACCTATAACTTATAACCTAAACCTAAACCTAAACCTAAACCTAAACTTTAACCTAAACCAATAACCTATAACCTAAACCTAAACCTAAACCTAAAACCTAAATGTATTCTCAAATCCCTAAACCTAAACCTACACCTAATCCTAATCTCAACTCCTTAACCTAAACCTAAACCTAAACTTGAAAACCTAAACCTAAACCTGATCTCGAACCCGTACCCAATTTCCTAAACCTAAACATTAACATATTCTCAATTACTTAAACCTATAGCTTATGACCTAAACCTAAACCTAAACCTAAACCTAAACCTATAACCTATAACCTAAACCTAAACCTAAAACCTAAATGTATTCTCAAATCCTTAAACCTAAACCTACACCTAATCCTAATCTCAACTCCCTAACCTAAACCTAAACCTAAACTTGAAAACCCAAACCTAAACCCGATCCCGAACCCGAACCCGATTTCCTAAACCTAAACCTTAACCTATAACCTAACCTAAACCTAAACCTATAACCTAATCCTATAACCTAAACATAAGCCTAAAACCTAAACCTAAACCTAAAATCGAAATGTATTCTCAAATCCCTAAACTTAAACCTATACATAATCCTAATCTCAACTCCCTAACCTAAACCTAAACCTAAACTTGAAAACCCAAACCTAAACCCGATCCCAAACCCAAACCCGATTTCCTAAACCTAAACCTTAACCTATAACCTAACATAAACCTAAACTTATTACCTGCACTTATAACCTAAACCTATAACCTAAACATAAGCCTAAAACCTAAACCTAAACCTAAAATCAAAATGTATTCTCAAATCCTTGAACCTAAACCTACACCTAATCCTAATCTCAACTCCCTAATCTAAACTTAAACCTAAACTTGATAACCCAAACCTAAACCTGATCCCGAACTCGGACCCGATTTCCTAAACCTAAACCTTAACCTTAACCTATTCTCAATTCCCTAAAGCTATAACCTATATACTATAACCTATAACTAAAACCTAAACCTTAACTTAAACCTATAACCTAAGCCTAAACCTTAACCTAAACCTAAACCAAAACCTATAACTTAAACCTTAACCTATAACCTATAACCTATAACCTAAACTTATAACCTATAACCTAAAACCTAATCCTAAACCTAAACCTAAACCTAAAACTTAAAACCTAAACCTAAACCTATTTTAATGATCAGTTTTATTTTTAAAAAGTGCCCGCTTTTTTGGAAGAAGTTTATGCAATTCTTCATGATTCTGAATTATAATGTTTTGTTGGTTTAATATTTTTTTTTGCAGGTGAAAGACATAAAGAAAATTGTTGCTGATTTTTTTTCTTTTTTTATTTATGATGTTAAACTTATATGTATTTATGTGTGGATGAATGTAATGTGGATAAGATTGCTTGTGATTGGATGAATGTAGTTTATGTTGGATTTACGTAGTTTGGGTTGTTTAGATGGATGTGAATGTGAATATAATGAAATATATTATATAACAAGTGTATATCAGGAAGAATACGATGAAATATATATATTAACCCTCTTATAAAGGATGGTCTATGGCTGTCCTTTGAAGGCCTAGAAGAGACGGCCCATGACCGTCCTTTTTAAGGACGGTCTATGGGCCTATAAGAGACGGTTCATGACAGTCCTTTTTAAGGACGGTCCATGACCGTCCTTTTAAAGGACGGTCTATGGCCGTCCTTTGAAGGCTTATCATAGACGGTCGACAACGGTCTTTTTTAAAGATGGTCCATGACCGTCCTTTTAAAGGACGGTCGACGGCCGTCCTTTAAAGGCTCATAAGAGACGGTCCGAGACCGTCCTTTTTAAGGACGGTTCACGACCGTCCTTTTTTAGGACGGTCCATGACCGTCCTTTTTTCATCAGTAAAAATGACGGTTTTCGACCGTCCTTTAAGTAATACGACACGTCAAAATTTGACGGCCCTTGTGATGGTTCATGACCGTCCTTTTTGGTCATTTGAGATGGTTTTGAACCGTCCTTTTTTCGCAGTTTGGCATAGTGAGATTTCTTAGCAAATTTTCATTTTTAACTCCTAGTGCGGGTTTTAAGTTTAGGGAGTGCTTAAATTTGATCTAATGTACAATGTAATGGGTAAGGAACTGCTTACAATGCCTAAACTCGTTTCACCTACTGTCTACTAAGTGTCTTCACAATTTCATTTCAACTAAGGAAAATTATGGGAAAATTCAAATCCTAAGTTGCAAAAAAGTTCATTGGAGGTCAAGTTCAAGGAACATTCTTGTTTAATCTAATATACATCATAGCAGTTTATTTGTTCTCCCATAATTCTTAAGTTTGGTTCTAAGTTCAAATGATCATTCTAAAAGTTTTTAATGGGGACCTAGGTTTTGTTCCTAGGTTTCATGGTTATGCTGGCAATCTCCTAGAGAACCTAAAATATTGAGTCTCTATCTTCTCAAATGTCATAATTCTTATAACAAGAATATCTTCTAAACCAAAATTAGTTACTTGACATACCATATTTGATTTCAGGGCTTGGGCAGGATGTATCGGGTTTGGTTTTGGGGTTGGGCCATACAAACACCAACCCGATAAAACTTGGGTTGGGCTCAGGTTGATGTCTCGGGTTGCCTAACCTAACACGAACCCGATTAATATATAAGTTCCTTATAAATTAATTATAATTGAGTGCAGATCATTTGTGTTGAAGGCAAAGGAAATTCCAAAGCCTCCCCTCAAGCTAATAAGATATGCCGGATTTCCAAATAAATTGCTTGATGCAAAATACGACTTGTATTGGAGTAGTCGTCCTATATTTTAGCTTGTTTGTTTAGAAAAAAAATGCATGGAAATGATCGTGAAGTGAAGGGAATTGACCGTGAAATGAAACAGAATCACCAAAATTGAACGTGAAATGCATGGAAATGACCGTAAATCAACACAGAATCGCAGGGAATGACCGTGAAATGCATGGAAATGACTGTGAAGTGAAGCGAATTGACTGAAAATTGAGCGGGACAAAATGAAAATTGAGCGGGACAAACTGGAAATTAAGCGGGCCAGAGCAAGACAAACTGAAAATTGAGCGGGACAAACTGGAAATTGAGCGAGCCAAACTGGAAATTGAGCGGGACAAACTGGGAATTGAGCGGACCAAACTGGGAATTGAGTGGGACAAACTAGAAATTAAGCTTTGCAAACTGGACATTGAGGGGGCCAAACTAGAAATTGAGCGGGCCAAACCGAAAATTGAGCGGGCCAAACTGGAAATTGAGCAGGCCAAACTGGAAATTGAGCGGGCCAAATTGGAAACTGAGCTTTGCAAACTGGAAATTGAGCGAGCGAAACTGGAAATTGAGCGAGACAAACTGGAAATACAATAGGACAAAGTACAAAGTTCATTTCATCATCCACCAAAATTACATAGTATGCTATACATCCACCCATGTACTTTCGGCAAATATGCAGCAAATTTCCAAGTATGTGCATTTCAGTTCGAGTTCTTTCTCTAATCACGATAGTCTTGAGAGGGTTGATCCGAGGGATGGGTTGATTGCAAAAGGGCCGATTAAAACTATATTGGGTTATCTTGCTGGCTGGCATAATGATTTCAGAACCAGCAAGATAACCCAATATAGTTTTAATCAACCCTTTTACAGTCAACCCATCCCTCGGATCAACCCTCCCAAGGCCATCGTGATTAGAGAAGGAACTCGAACTAAAATGCACAGACATGAAAATTTGCTGTCACTTCAAGATTACTGTAAACCTCATACAATGTATATAACATGAAATGGTACATGAGCAAGACAATAATGTACAAAGTATATTCAACAATGAAATTAATTCTCCGTATAATACAACATCTTTCCAAAAATCCTCCCATGCCCTGGACAAATATCATCTACGGACTAGAGACAAGCAATCATATGCTATTGACTTCCTCCAATCGGTGGTGAATTTTTGTATGTCTATTCCCGCCAAGATGATACCGCTACACAAAATATCGATGAATTTCATTACGAATATGACACAGTTATAACCATTGTGCTGCTTCGGCGCAGATTCATCCACTCTGACGGACCAATTCTTCCCTTCAAGTGCATGCTGTCTCCAGTGTACCGAGGGGAACTTGATGCGGCAACGGCAGATTCGATTCCTTGTGACATTGTATTGTATCTCAAATTACCCCAAGGATACCTATAGAAATCATCCAACGACTCTACTAGGTAAATATAATCCATGTTGCACCTGGTTTTCGGTTCGTTTCCCCTAAGAAAGTACTCCACAACTAGAAGTAGGGCAACCTTCACGATGTTCTCATGCTTATTGGTGTCAACTAATCTCTCAAACACGTCCATTAGGTGCTTCTTTAATACTGGATATTCTTTAAAGTATTTATCTCTTAATGTACTTGTAGTGCAAGAAATATTTGGTACAATAAGATCTCCAGTCTTAAGACCGGTAATGAGGGCGAAGTCCATCTCGGTAAACTGCAATCGCCTCCCCCTGATCTCAAATAATAGATCACCTTTGTATCTTACAAGAATAAGGTGAAATAAAGCCCTTATAAATCTAAAGGATGTAATATGCAATAGAAACGAGAAAGGGGATTGCCTAAACAAATTTAGCCGACTATCGTGCTTCTCTACTCCACCCTTCACCTTGTCAAACCACCATGTCAGTGTACACCTAGATGTTGGGTTGGAGATTACGGCAGAATATTCGTCGCCTGTAGAGATGAATTGAAAAACATATCAAACATAAAATTCACAAGACAAACATAATGGACAAAATCAGACATAATTGAAAATAATGTATCTATGATCTTATGAATAGGTTTGATAATAAACAAATAAGTTATCTCAATAAGCATGTTATCCATGTTAACACAATGACTATGGTGATGTATTATTGACATCCTTATACATTGGTGATCTAATATTCACAGACAATGATAGTGTTATGGTTGATGAGTTTATAAAGGCTACTTCATAAATTTGAAATGACAAATATGGGTCTTATGGCATATTATCTTGAATCAGGATAAATTAAATAGATGATGTAATTTTTACTTTTGAGAATACGTATATTCATGAAACTCTAAAAATTATTGAGATGAAAAATTCTAAATTAGTGTGCATACTCATGAAAATTACGTTGAATTGAGCAACGACAAGAAAAACAATCTAATAGATCCTAAAGGGTTTCAAGTTGTTGATTACAAGCTTTAAATACTTAACTCATACTAGCCTAAACATCTTGTATATTGTGGAATTACTTAACTACCACATGAAATTTCTAAATTAGATTCATTTACAAGTAGGGAAAAAGATTTTGCATCATTTGAAAGGTATACTTGATCATGTTATTTATATGTGTATATAGACTCTTTTTTTCTTCACAAATAGTGATTACATAGGCCAATTTATATAGACAATAAAAAAGTACGTTAGGCTACTTATTCTATGTTCGAAGAGGTTCATTCACATAATTCCTAAAAAAGTAAGATGTGATAACAAACAAAGATCACTATTGGGCCCACTATGGTTTCAATGGTGGAAATCATTATGCTCACTATTTCCCGTGGTATGATCCACTTGATCTTTTGATATGCTTCAATTTGGGGCTAAATCGCTTAAATTAGATGGAAGAGTGGATGGACAGCGTGGATATACTACGGGGCAAACTGGAAATTGAGTGGGAGAAACTGGAAATTGAGCGGGCCAAACTGAAAATTGAGCGAGACAAACTGAAAATACAATGGGACAAAGTATAAAGTTCATTTCATCATCCACCAAAATTACAAAGTATGTTATACATCCACTCATGCACTTCCGGCAAATATGAAATTGAGTGAAACAAACTAGAAAATCAGCGGGGCTTCAATTTGGGGCTCAACCCCTTAAATTAGATAGAAAAATGGATGGGCGGCGTGGATATACTACATGAAACGGATTGGCTACTCCCCCTGTCACCAGCCAATGGTTGGTGTTCAGTGCTCTGTGGGCCCCATCATGATGTATGTGTTCAACCATGTCGTCCATCTATTTTTATATATCATTTTACGATATTATGCAAAAAAATGAGGTATATCCTTATCTCAATTGAACCACATTACAGGAAACAGTGTTTAATGAACATCGAACATTAAAAACTTTTTGGTGGCCATAAAAGTATTGGATCAAGATGATCTTTGTTTTTACCCTTCATCTGGGTCTTTATGACGTAATAAACAGATTAGATTTTAGATAAACAGTACAGTGGGCCTCAGGAGGATTTAAATGATGGATATCTAATCACTATTGTTTTCCTATATTGTGGTACATCTAAGATTTATATCCCTCTTATTTTTAGGATAAAGCCCTGGAATGAACTTTAAAAATGGATGAACGGAATGGATGAAACACATACATCATGGTGGGGCCCATAGAACACCGACCACCAGCCACGTACATCATGGTGGGGCCCACAGAGCACCGACCACCAGCCATGTACATCATGGTGGGGCCAATGGAGCACCGACCACTAGCCACGGGGCTGGTGTTAGGGGGAGTAGCCAATCCGTTTCCTATATTAAATACATTCAATGTGGGCCCAACTGAGTTTAAAATATACCTGTGGTGCGTGCTTTCTTCACTGGACTGACTATTTTCAGAAGAAAACAAAATGTTGATAAGGGGGGCCCATAGAAAGGGTTTTTTTGTCTTTCTAGCAGGTGAGGAAAGGGGGTGAAAGCAACGGCAGCAGTGGAAAGGGAGAGGAAAAGCAAACAATTGAAAGGGAGAGGAAAAGCAGCGGTGCAGGAGTTTTTGTCTTCTCTTTTCGAAAATGGAAAGAGGAAAGTGAGGGAGAGGAAAAGCAACGGCGGCATAAAGGAGGGGTAGTTTCGTCCTCAAAGTCGCTGTCCACACGTGCTAGTCTAAGTTGGTAACTTAAGTTTGTATTCTTTCATAAAAACCGCTGGGTAAAAGGTTTTGTCTACAGTGGTCATTTTCTCTAAAATTAAATGCGCACCGTTGATTGATAGGAGAAGCAACTCATGAAATTCATGGGCGCAACTTCCGTGGATTCCCGGAGAGTTTTTAACCACTGGAAATCCCACCTTTTACCCAGCGGCTTTTGTAAACGCCGCCAAACTTTTCTTTAGAGACTAAACCGTTTATGTACGAACCCACTATTTGAAGACAAAAATACCCTTACCCTATGAGATATACTTGAAAATACCGTTGCATTCACCTTGGCACCGTGAAACACTATCTTGTCCACGATGGCACCGTGGATATCATGGTGGAACCATCTAATACCAGAAAAAGGGTCAAATGCCGTAGCTAAAGATCTATGGCTACGGATTATATAACCGTAGCCACTGGTAGCGTAGCCATTGCTTCATTAAATTAATAGCCATCAGCTTTATCGCTATAGATATAAACTGTAGCAATTTCTTCTGTAGTGAGAATTCTACCCATTTTCACATTTAGGATTTACATATACAACATGTCAAAGTCAAATTCTTATTATTTAGATATTTAGATTTTAAAAAAAAGGAATGGTCATTTAGAAAACTTGCAAAACAGGGATTGGGTTGCGCCATGCCAAACCCAAAGCAAGCCACCCCTGAGAGAAATAAATGAATTCCAAAGATCTTGGGCAAATCCAAAGAGGGTTTTCCTGTACAAAATATTTCTAGGTCCCAATGCCATATAGCTGTTAAGAAGCACAAGCCAGAAAACACAACATGTGTCCCAGCCACACCTTCGTAACTCCAAATACTTCGTATGAGAATTTATCGAACCAATTAGGTATTGCATTGCACATAAAACAAAAGAGTTTCAATCTTTATTGGAATTCTACACTATGTAATTTACTTATAAATAAAGTATATTATGTATAAAATAGATTGATCAATCCTACGGTCCAAACATAGGATCTATTTTGAATTAAGGAAAATTGACTTATTCTTCGTACATAAATATTCCATGACAAAAGGAACCTAGACTCATGCCTTATCAAGCACTAGCTGAGCACCTGATCAAGTGGTTCAAAGAAATTGAGTTCGAGCACGTTCCCAGAGATGAAAATAGCTTAGCCGACACCCTGGCTACCCTTGCTTTGGTTGTTCCAGTCCTTGTTCATCGATAGACATGATTGAAGCCACTTAAGCATTAATGCCTCAGATAGCATAGTTATGTCATCACCATACTGATTCAAAAGGCTATTAGCTACTTGTTCTAAATAAACCCAATCCTCAGTATAGGACTCCCAAAGCATAAACCTTACCATTCCCATTTGGTACGAGCTAACTGATTTATATTCTGGAAAGCCAAGACAAATTTCGAACGATAAGGGAAGAATCCCCCCGGGGGAGTATGCTATAAGAATGTGGCGGAACCAATGTCGGTTATAGTTAGGGTTAATGCCCCCAATGACCAATCCTCGCCTGAATAACTAAGGATCCAATAAGTCCAACATTGATTCCTTCAGACGTGTCAATTGGACAAATACGTCCATAGTGACTAGGATGGATATCTCGTATCCGAAAACTGGCAGTTCGTCCTGTCAATCCTCTAGGACCCAATATGGCTTGTCATTCTTGGCCATTGTAAAGCTCATGATCAATTCAAACCAATTGTAAAAGGCGGGTAGGAAAATGGGTTTTCCTTCGTCATTATGATTATCGGGAGGAAAGTCAAATTTGGATATTATGGAAGGAGAGCAAAACAAATAAGAAAATATCGGCGTAGTCGCTCATAGGGACATATCTATCTGGAAAGAGGATAGTTTAGATCAACTATGGATAATTGAGCGAGCCTAACGTGAAATTGAACGAGCCCAACATGAAATTGAGCAACCTTAACATGAAATTCAACGAGCCTAATATGCCTAACATGAAATTCAATAATCCTAATATGAAATTCAACGAGCCTAGCATGAAATTGAACGAGTCTAACATGAAATTCAACAAGCCTCAAAGGAAATTGAGCAACTTAAGGGAAATTCAGCGAGGCAAACATGAAATTCAGCGAGGCAAACTGGAAATTTAATGAGGCTAACATGAAATTGAGTGAGGCAAACTTGAAATTCAGCGAGGCTCAGAGGAAATTGAGCGAGGCAAACTAGAAATTTAGTGAGGCAAATATGAAATTCAACGAGGCAAACTGGAAATTGAGTGAGGCTAACATGAAATTGAGCAAGGCAAACTGGAAATTGAGCGAGGCTAACATGAAACTGAGCAAGGCAAAATGGAAATTGAGTGAGGCAAACTGAAAATTAAGTGAGGCAAACATGAAATTCAGCGAGGTAAACTGGAAATTGAACAAGGTTAACATGAAGTGAGCGAGGCAAACTTGAAATTCAGAAAGGCAAACTGGAAATTCAACGAGGCAACACATGAAATTCAGCGCGGCAAATTGGAAATTCAGTAAGGCAAACATGAAATTGAATGAGCCTAACTTGAAATTGAGCGAGGCAAACATGAAATTGAGCGAGCTTCAAAGGAAATAGAACAAGCCTAACATGAAATAGAATGACCTTAACTTGAAATGGAGTGAGGCTAACATCAAATTGAGTGACGCTAACATCAATTTGAGCGAGCTTCAAATGAAATTGAACCAGCCTAACATGAAATTGAATGAGCCTAGAATGAAATTGAGTGAGGCTAATTTGAAATTGAGGGAGGCAAACTAGAAATTCAGTGAGGCAAATTAGAAAATTCAGTGAGGCAAATTAGAAATTGAGCGAGGCAAACAGAAAATTGAGTGAGGCAAACTAGAAATTAAGCCAGGCAAACTAAAAATTTAACGAGGCAACCAAAATATTCAGCGAGGCAAACTAGAAAATTAAGCGAGGTAAACTGAAAATTAAGCAAGGCAACATAGAAATTTGAGTGAGGCAAACTGAAAATTGAGTGAGGCAAGCTGAAAATTGAGCGTGGCAATCTAGAAATTGAGCAAGGGAAACATGAAATTGAGCGAGGAAAACTAGAAATCGAGCGAGGCAAACTTAAAATTGAGCGAGGCAAATTAAAAATTCAGTGAGGCAAACTGAAAATTGACCAAGGCAAGCTGAAAATTGAAAAGCTAGGCAACCTAGAAATTCAGTGAGGTAAACTAGAAATTAAGCGAGGTAAACTGAAAATTGAGTGAGGCAAACTAGAAATTCAGTAAGGCAAACTAGAAATTGAGTGAGGCAAACTGAAAATTGAGCGAGGTAAACTAGAAATTGAGCGAGGCAAACTATAAATTGAGTAAGGCAAGCTGAAAATTGAGCGAGGTAAACTAGAAATTAAGTAAGGCAAACTATAAATTAAGTGAAGGAAATTAGAAATTGAGCGAGGCAAATTGAAAATTCAGCAAGGCAAACTAGAAATTCAGTGAGGGAAACATGAAATTGAGCGAGAGAAACATGAAATTGAGCGAGGCTAACTTAAAATTCAGCGAGGCTAACATGAAATTCAGCGAGGCTAACATGAATTTGAATGAACTTTAAATGAAATTGAACTAGCCGAACACATAATTGAACGAGCTTCACATGAAATTCAACAAGTACTTCGGGTGAAGTTGACTGAGCAGTTCATGAAATTGACCAAGCGGTTCATAAAATTTACCGTTACATTACATGAATCTGTGGAAGTTCTCGGTCATATTTTATCATTTCTCTGTCAAATTCATCAATTGCTCGGGGAATTTCACTAATCATGCACTGAGAATGTCAGTAACAACTCGAGCATATTGTCGAGAAGTAGACCAAATGGACCGAGAACTCTCACAAATTGGAAATCAGATTGCTCGGTACGCTTTTATTGTACTGAGTTAATTGAGTTAGGCCCACCTTGAATGTATGTGGACTATCCACGACGTTCATCCGTTTTTCCATCTAATTCAAGGGTTTGAGCCAAAAATTGTAGCATATCCAAATATCAAGTGGGTCATACCATAGGAAACAGTGATTCCACCATTGAAACCTTACAATGATGTTTTATTTGTAATCCATCATGTTCATAGGATGATGTATACATGGATAAACCGAAAACCCAGATGCAAGCTTGATCCAACAGTTCAATGGCCCATGAAAAAATTACTCGGTTTAGGGCAATATATTAAAATATACCTGTGGTGTGTGCTTTCTTTGGTGGAGGGACCATTTGTTGATGTATGAAGAGGGTGCGATCCAATGCAGGGGTATTTCCATCCAAATAAAGGGGTTTAGCAGAAGTGGAGAGGATGGTACGATGCAAGGGAGGGATATTTTCGTACAGAGAAAGGTTTTTTTTTATGGAAATGGAGTGAGGCAAACTGGTGTCAGAGAATGGGTTTGAAAAGCAGGGGTATTTTCATCCAGGAAAGAGTCGGCAATTTAGTTTGGAAAAGTAAGTTTGAGAGGGTTCAGAAAAGACGCTGGGTAAAAGCAGGCGTTAACAGTGGTCAATTTCTCATCCTCGGATCCACGCGCGTGGATTAGGTACTACCCCCCACATGTTCCAAGCTTGGGACAGGCTTGGATCCACACGCACGGATTAGGTACTACCCCTCACATGTTCCGAGATCGGGACAGGCGGAGGCTCCGAGGGCTGCTGAGGGGCCACCGTGATGTATGAATTTTATCCACACCTTCTATCTAGCTTTTTATATCATTTTAGAGTACAGGACCAAAGATAAGGCAGATCCAAGTCTCAAGTGGACCACACCACATAAAGCAGCGGTGCTAATGATGGCCACCATTGAAACTTTTGTAGGGTCCACCTATTATTTATTTGCCATCTAACCTATTGATATGGTCATGTAAAACTAGATGAAGTTAAAAAACAAATATCATCTTGAACCAAAATTCCTGTAGCCCTCAAGAATTTTTCAACAGTGGGAATTTAATCCCCAATTTGTGGTCCATTTAAGCCTTGGATGTTCTTTATTTTTCAGTTAATGATCTAAAACGATATTTAAAAATTGATGGATGGTGTGGATAAAATTTATAAATTAGGTTGCCCCTCAGTGGCCCTCGGAGCCTCCGCCTGTCCTGAGCTCGGAACAGGTGGGGTAATACCTAATCTGCACTTGGAACCCACTGGAAGCGGATTGGCTAGTGTACCACACACCAACAATATAGCTGGTATGGATATGTGTCGTGCAAAGACGAGCGCCGATGATCCTCGAGCTTCGAGTTGTACGAACGGTTCAAAGGAGATCAAAATTACATGGGCCCCACAATGATGTATTTATTATATTCACACCGTTCATCCATTTTTTGAGATCATTTTAGAGCATTTACGAAAAATGAATCATAAACAAAGCTCAAATGGACCACACCAAAAATAGCAGCGAGGATAATGATTTTCACCATTAAAAAATTTGTGGGGCCCACCATAATGTTTATTTTCCATCTAATCTATTAATAAGGTCAAAAATACATGTATGAAGAGGAAAAACAAATTTCATATTGATCCGAAACTTCTGTGACCCCCAAAAGGGTTTCAATGGTAGACATTCAATCTACCACTACTTTTTGCGGTGTGGTCCACCTGATCTTTAGATTTGTCTTATTTTTTGTCTTAAGCCTTAAGATAAGCTCGCCAAATGAATGGACGGTTTGGATATAACACATACCTTATGATGGGACGCACAGAAGTTGCTGACGTCAATACACTAGCTATATAGCTGTGTGTGGTACACTAGCCAATTCTCTTCCGGATCCACCAAGGTGCGTGGGACCCCTGACTGTGGGGCCCACCTTGATGTATGTGACTACATCCATGTCGTACATCTGTATTGAAAAATCATTTTAAGACATGATCAAAGAAATGAAATAGAACCAAATCTCAAATGAATAGACCATAGTACAGGAAACAGTTGTAATTGACCATTAAAAACTTCATCCAGGTCTTTGTGACCTTATCAATAGGTTGGATAAATATTCCGGTGGACTCCATGAAGTTTTTAATGGTGGGGATTCAATCACAACTATTTTATGTGGTGTGGCCCCCCTAAGATTTGGGCATGCTTCGTTTTTGGGATCATGCCCTTAAATGAGCTTTGAAAATGGTCGAACTCTGTGGATTTAAGGCACATGCATCACTGTGAGCCCCATAGTTAGGGGTCCCAACCACCTTAGTGGATCTGGGGTCCCACCTAATCGGCTAATCCGCTCTGTCAATTATCGACATTCAATGGAAATAACCCTGCAATTAGGGACGCAAACGATGCTCCGTGGGCCTTCCGTCCATTTTCCTCGATCATTTTAGGTGATGAGACAAAAAATGAGACAAATCTAAATCTCAACTAGACCACACCACAAGAACGCCCACCATTATAAGCTTCCAAAGGCCCACCGTGTTATATCCTAATTTTGGTAATTATGGGAAAGACAATAGGAGAATGGCATGTGGCATTGTATGAGAAATAGGAGTTAGATTTAAAAAAAAGATATTCAAATATTTGGAGCGCATTTGCGAGACTACAACTGGCGTAAGTTTACTTTTACACGTCAGCGGATGGTCGATGGAGTGTTGCGGTCGATATACGAGAAGTGCAGTCGAGTTGCTTAAGGATATGAAGGGCAACTGAGGACAATCAAAATAAAACCTTGGCCAACAAGAAACGTTTGGAAGAGGAAAGGTTACAAAGGAGAAACGTAACAGAAATAAGGATTTAGAGAGAGGCTTTGCAACTACTATAATCATTGCAATGAAAGAATAAGTTATAGTAGAAATCTATAAATAGCAGAGGAATTCAATGGAGGATATCCCAACCCAATCAATATAAAAACCAACAAATCAACAATCAAATTTATCTTTTCAATTTCCTTTATCTTGTCTTATCTTAGGAGTAGTGGTAATTCTTAACTATAATTTTTAGTTCTAATTTAAGTCTAAACTCATATGCTGGATTTGTTCTCTGCCCAATATCAAGTAGTTCTTTCAAGAAACATTCTTTCAATTGTTCCTAGTGACTGATTGTGAGTTTTTACTTTTGTTTGATTTGCATTGGTATTTTGAAAGCCCTTTCTTGTGGAAGGCACAAAGTAACCTATCCTTGAAGGAAGAACCCCACCCTTCAATTATCGCCAAATCGTTATCAAATTCTGCAAGTGACTGAGGGCTCGTGCGGCCAAGCGGATTGGAAGGGATTGGAAGTTAAATCCCGGGATTGGCCGAGCGTGCCAAACAAACTGGGTGATCTGATCCCGGGATATAGCAATCCCATGGATCTTAAGACAATCCACTAACAACACCATCATTACCTTTAAATCCCATTCAATCCACCCTAATCCGTTCAAATTTGCTTGGGACGTGTTTGGTTCGAGGGATTGGAAGAGATGTGAAGGTTTAATCTTGGGATTGGCTGGGCATGCCAAAAATACTCAATATAGCAATCTCGGGATATAGCAATCCCATGGATCTTATGACAATCCACTGACAATACCATCATTACCTTGAAATCCATGCCATCCACCCTAATACCATTCAATCCCTTCCAATCCACCCGGCCAAACGGGCCCTGAGTAAGCAACCGATCTTCTCACAATCTGGTCATATACGTTTATATTAGACATATCTGCTTATTTTAGTGCTTGGGGGTCAAAGTTAATCAATTTGGATCGAGCCGCTATATCGATTTTGGCATGCTCGTATAATTAAAAATAAACCAAGCAGCCAACATTTTTTGGCACGCCTGCTGAGACTTACAACTACCAAGCTGTTAAGATTTTTTATTAAACACCAGTTGTGCAACCATTTTGACAAGAGCCAACATTTTTTGGCATACCCAGTGGGATATCAAATTATTTGGTTACCTTAACATTTGGTTGATTAAAAAATATTTACCAATGCAGTAATCGTTCTGAATCATGAGCCGAAGGGGTGCTCATAGGGGTGTACATTGAGTCGAACCGAGTCGAGCTGGCATTAGCTCGACTCGGCTCGAACACTGGCTGACCTCAGCTTGAACTCAGCTTGGCTCGTTCCTCGAGCCTGATTGGCTAGCTTGGCTCGGTTCGGTCAGCAACTCGAGCCAACTTGGGTTGAGTTCGAGCCAAGTTCGCCATTGAGGCATTTCCACAAACACCTGAACTACAACTTCAAAACCCCACTGTTGGAACTGAAGTTGATTTCTCTGCCTGAAATTAATAAGCCCATTCCAAGCCATCATAGGGACCATTTCTTACGAAGATGTCCTGGCCCTCAGGCTTCCATCCTTACCGCCCATAAAGACAAATTGGGACACGCCCTTCCCTTTCCACATGCATCCCATGTTCGAGACACTATAGACGAGTCACAAACACAGGAGTTTGCAATATGTACGCCCAAACAATCCATCTTTTTCATATTCTCCACTATCCTTGTCTTTTGCATCTGACACCTATCAATTGTACTGAAAGCGATGTATGCATTTGAGTTTTTGGGGGTTTCCCCCAGCTTGGTGAGTTCCATAACTGAAACTGGCAATCACAAACAGACAGTGAATCATTGAATCTCGGCCTTTGATTATCATATAACCCTTGACCTAAAGATGTGCCTGCTATTCTAGGTTTTTTTCATGTGCATATCTTCCTTGCCACCAGCCACATTTCGTTGAGTCATTTTATCAAACAGTTGGTGAGCAACATCAATGGCAAAGTAACCAAGTCACCGAACTGGTTTGATTCAAGCTAGATTCGATCCGAGCTGAGTTCAAGCAGGCCCCTGCTCGAACTCTTTTTCGAGCTCAAAAAATCAGCTCGACTCGGCTCAAACTCAGCTTCGAACCAAGTCGAATCGAGCTTTTTCAAGTTGAGTCGAGCGAGCTAACCGAGCTAGCTCGGTTCGTGTACACCCCTAGGTGCTTGTAATTCTTTATCAATTACTATTGCGGCTAGCAAGCTTCCTATGAAGGCCATCGATGCTACCTCTTGGTTTCCTTTATTTGCACACAAAAACTAATATAAAGATCTAATTGAAAATAAGCTTGACTTATCCTTTAACCACCTTTTTAGAGGCCCTGAACCAAACCTGTTTCATAAACCATAGTGGTCTTTGGGTCTCGACCCACTCCATGGGTCCAAATTATAGTTTAAAAACTTGAAAACATGACTCAACTTGATATCCACTCTGATCAGGTCAACTCAAGAACTCGATTTGACTCAATATTTAATGACTAAACTAGAATGGTATTTAACTAAGAAATTATTAGTATAAAATAAGGGAACTAAAGAACCATGTGAACATTGCTGCTTTCCTTGCATAAGGTCATGAGTTTGAACTCCCACCAATCACTTCCATTTTATTTAGATATACACTCGATGAGTGAATAGTTTTGCATCTAGTTGACCGACTAGGCGAGCTGTATCTTGGTCCAAAAACTTAACAGGTCGAACCAACGTATTTGGACTCCACTCCAATTTCTAATGTCCACCCAGTGGGTGAACTATGTTAAGGTTCACTAAACTGAGATGGTGAGCGTACAACATACTTGCCCATTTAGACTATTCAATACATGCAGTTTCTATTTTTTAATCATTGTTAACAATCACTAAAATTTTTCTGTGATTGAGTCTAGACTGATGAACACATGCTTGGATTGCTCAGCTAGGATCTGGATTCAGAGAGGCTATAGAAACACCTAATTAAGCCTTGATGTGGTGAAATTTGATTGGATCACATGCCTCTATTAGAGAAAAGGCATTACAAAGTATGTTGGAAGTGCTTCGGTCGAATAAATACTCGACCGACTTCACATGTGGGCTAGACCAATGAGAGCCCTCCACATCAGGGCCTCACCTAGGTGTTTCCTTGGCCTCATTGAATTTGGTTCCGCTTGTTAGATATGAGGTAAATCATACATTTTGATAGCATCCAAAGGGTGAACAAAAATAGCACGGACTGTCCAATTGCTTAACTTTTGGATTATCAACAAGGGTCTATAGAATGTCCATTAACTAGAAGTTTAGGAACTTCTAATTTCTGTGAATTTCGGATTATCTGCTGATCTGCATTCTTTTTTCTTTTTCTTTTTTAATACCAATAAATTACATACAATTAACATCTTTATCACTATTAGCATTACATGTTGGCTGAAAACATAGTATGGAAACTCATCAAATAAGCTAAGCTCTTCCGCATGCTAATGCTAGTGCGCTTGGACCACCAAGTGCATTTTGGCACATGGGCAAGGTGCATAACATCCATCTGGACTATCCATTTATCCCGGCCTGATCACTTCCCAAACATCAGATAAATAGGAGATGTCCCAGATATTTTACTACTCAAATAATCTTTTTTTTCAAGGACATGAGGTGAGGTTGGCTCCAATGAGGTGGAACCATGAAAGGTAGGAAGGTCTTATGCTTAGGGAGGGCGACTGATATGGGGTCATGCAAATTGGGTTTTGTAACTCTTGTAAGAGAGATTTAACTAGTATTTTTGTTGTTTCCATTTTATGGTATTATGATGTATGATCAAATCATTGTTACGTGCAATCAAAATAGTTTTAACAATTAAAACAAAACTGTAATAGTTGAAAACCCTTCTAAACTCAATTAAAACCTTTCAAGTGATGAGCCCAACTAAAAAATCACTTGATGAGTTCCCGATCTAATCAGATATTGTCTTAAATAAGTCCAACGGTAAACATAGTAGAACCTTATTAGCCTATGCAAAAATTAATAAACCCTAATGGACGTACCCAACATCTCTTACTTTTAATGGCATTTATGTAGCCTCATAAAGTGAGCCAAACATGCTTACTTAAGATCCAAAACCCTTACACATCCTCAAGTTTAAGAATTGATCAATTAATGCACGTTATAAAGTCTTTAATCATATTATCACAGTTCAGGCTAATTGTGTTAATGCACTGATTTGTACACCTTGTTTGTCAATCACGTGAATCCATGTGTCATGTAGTCAGTCGAGCCCTTGGAAGCTAAAGATTGAAGACACAAGAGAATGTGGAGCATTAAGAAGTAAAGAACAGGTAAATGAAGTGCCTTGGTGACCCTAACCTTGACCTAAAACAACTCTTAAACTTCTAGATGATCCTTACCCTAATAGGGAAACCTTGTGTGATCATCCGTTAGCCTTAAGAGTCATATTAAAACATGATAAGATAGGCTATAGAGGTCCCAAGCTGCTAGAAATCAAGCTACCCAAACCAACAAACTCAATGGTGTGCTTGAGCAAATCTCGATCGATCGAGTTGATCGACCGAATATGACCAAAAATGTCTAAACAAGCAACTGGCCCAAATATGATTTAGTTTAAGTACTCAAGGCACGAGCTCGATCAATCAAACATATCCAAAATAGTTTAGCGAGTTCACTGTACCATTTTCGGCCTATCTCGATCGATTAAGGGCTAGGCTCAATTGATCGAGCCTAGCTGTTAAAGATTCATTTGAGGTTTTTTGTTATATATATTGCATTCAGATCTTTGAATAAATCATGAATTTTGGCATTTTAAAGACCCCAGTGTATTCCAAGCTCTACCAAACCTCCTAGGCTCTATCCCAATGAGATTCATGCTCTCTTTTTAGTGATTATTCATTCTAATAGGCATATATTGCTCCTCTACAAGAATATCATCATCTCAAGCCTTCTCTAGAATCTAGACAATGATTCTATTGGAAAATCCTACTTTCGATCAACCTCAAAAGTGTCTATCAAGGAGAATACCATAGGAGTTCAATTTTACATTAGTTATAGAAGATTCTACCCAACTCCTATCACCTTGGTCACCTCAATAGAGCATTGCATACAAGGTGTTTAATCTTAGAGTTAGAGCATTAGCAAAGCATCAATATCAATAATCAGGAGAGTATAATGGGAGTTGATTGAAGCACGGGAGAACAACAATCAAGCAATCCTTCCATCTTTGAGTAAAATATTTTTTTAAAATGTTTTTTTCCCCAAGAAAATCTTATTAAGAAATAATAAAGGGAAATAAATTTGATTTCTCATTATTTTCTAGAAATAGCATTTATTAAAAACACCATTTTTTCCATAAATTTTACACGAATCCTAATCCTTTGGTTTTTATTAGTTTTTAATAATATCATAATAAACACATTATATTTTATAATATGAAGATATTTTTAAAATGTCAGGATAATATCGTTTAGTGTCTTATTCACGATATTGCAAGATTTTTAAAATCACAGTAATATTTGTCACCCCAAGGGGAGTGAGAAAAAAAGATGGAGAAAAAAACATTGGCATGAGACATGCCTACCGCTTTAATGGGACAAATGACTTCATGTGGATGAGATACATTATCCATCAAGTGTGCCACCTAATGTTTGGTCATCACCTAAACATCATACCCCGATGTGACCCACTTGAGTTTCATAACAACGTGATTTTGGAAATTCCTCGTCTTGGTTAACTATATTAGCTGAGAAGATTAGATAATACATGTAAATGATAATGGGTGTTACACTCAACTAATGGCGCCCATCCTATCCCAACTCTTCCCCAATTTGCCCCACTTAATTTTCAAACCATCATAAATTTTGGGTTCCAAAGTAAACTTGAGGTATCACGAATGCATGAAAGGGTGTGAAGAGGAAGATCACACTTGATGGACGGGTTCTCATGCACGTTGGCCTTAACCTACTGCTCAATTAGTATTAGGCATGCTCTAGTATACAACACATGTCGAGACATTTGAGGGGTGTTTGGATTGTAAGTTATTTTATATAAGAAACTTATGCCATAAGTACCTTATATTGGCTTCTACTTATTCAACAAATAAGTATGTTTGATAAATAATATACTTATCAGCTAAAAAGTAGAAAACATATTTGGTTTCTAACATTATAAGTAATTATCCCTCAAGTTTATTTGGTTCCCATCACATCCACCATCCATCATGTGAAGCCAACCTTTGATGTAGGCCCCACCTTTGATGTGGGTAGTCCATCATGTGGGGCTCACCTTGGATGTGGGCCATTCATCATTAGCAGCTGGCCTTTAACGTGCATCGTTCATTATGTAGGGCCCACCTTTAATGTTGGTCATGCATGATGTGGGGCCCACCATCAATGTTATTATCCATCATGTGCGGCCCACCTTCAATATCCACCGCCCATCATGTGGAGCCCACCTTTGATGTGAATCGTCCATCATGTGAGCCCCACCTCTAATATGGATCATCAATCATGTGGGGCCCACCTTGGATATAGGCCACTCATCATTACTACCGACCTTTAATGTGGACCATCCATCATGTAGGGCCTACCTTGATGTGGATCATCCATCATGTGGGATCCACCATTATTAATTGCCCATCATGTGGAGCCCTTCTTTGATGCAGACTACCCATCATGTGGGCCCCACCTTTAATGTAGTTTGCCCATCATGGGGGGCTTGCTTTGGATGTGAGCCATTCATCATTAAGGGTTGACTTTTGATGTGGACCGTCCATCATGTGGGGCCACCTCAATATGAGTCATCCATCATGTGGGGGTCAACTTCAATGTCCATTGTCCATAATGTAAAGCCCACCTTTGTTGTGGACCATCCATCGCGTAAGCCCCACTTTTGAAGTGGGTCGTCCATCATACTATAACGTCCCAGACTTTTGCTATTTTGAATTTTCAAAAACCCTTGAAAAATTTTGATATGACCAGCCTACGTTGTCGCTTATTGGCCCTTGACGCTCGAAGTGAGCCTATACACAGTTGGTATCGGTAAAATACCATACAAATCCGATTAATCAACTATAGGAAGCTAACGAATCCGTCTGATCACTTAAACATCGAGCTTAGCCTCGGAATTTATTCATGTATGGTCCAAATCTATCCGACTTATCACTGACTAATTGAGATGACCGTAACTAAATAAAAACTTGCCAAAAGCTTTGACAACTAGGGGTCAGATCTTAATTAACAAACCAAATCAATCCAGTTACTATTTTAGCCTAAGAACCAATGGCTTAGACTGACTTTAACCGAATCGCCATTTTCGCTAATTGCGAATAGGCCACACTACAAACTTAACTAATCCAAACCTTAATCATTGCGCACAAGAAATCTAGATACTCAATTCATTCCAAAAATACCTTGATTATCTAAACAAGCTTTAGACCGTTCGTTAGTGGGCCATTAAACCCGAGACTATAGAAAGACATTCGTCTTAGCGGGCTTGACGTCCATCGCGAGACATCAAGCCGATGTCACATCTCGAATTGCTCAACTTGGACCCACAAGCCAAGTGCATGAGATGTGTGAATGCCTTAAGTGAAAACTTAGAACTTAAGCGAAACTAGTCACTTTGTTCTTTCATGAAGTTGTGACTTTTAGACCGTCAATTTAGGGCCAAATTTGGAGTACGGACTAATGATATTTCTCTACACATATCTGTATAACCGTGGCCCCGATCAACCATTGGTGACTGTTGAACAAACTTCTAATTATACCCATCGATCGACGCGTCCAAATAGCAGGCTGATTGTGTTTGTGCGTAGATCATCACTAGGGTCAATTATCCAACGGTGGGTGTTGAATCCTATGCCCCGTAGTAGCCCCCAAAGGGTAAAAAAACATTCCCCCAAGGCTAGTATAGTAAAAACTTAACCCTTAGGGTCATTTACACCAAATCTTGCACTATATAAAGCCTTCATTTAGGCACCCCTCCTCCCATATGAATTTTAACAAGAGAAAATGGGAGAAAGGGAGAAGAAAAAGAGGAGAAATGAGGTGAGAGAGCTTGGAGAGTGGGTGTTGGTGCACCTCCACCCTTTCATCCCCTCTATAGGTTATCATTTATTGACCCTTGAGGGACTCAGTTAATAATTTTGTTGCTTATAAATAGGTCATTGTATGTTAACATGTTCACATTTCAATTTGATTACAACTTGTGTGATTACTTATTTATAGATGCGCACGTGTTTGATAAAATGGCTAAGTGATTGAATGTGTTGTTCTATTGATGCTCACATGTTTGATGGAATGCCTAAATGAATGTGTGATTTTATTAATGCTCACATGGTCGATGAAATGCCTAAGTGATAGTGTTATGTTATTGATGCTCATATGTCCGATGAAATGCTTAGTTGATTGTGTTGGTAAATTTAGATTTCATATGAAATTTGTTGTGATTACTTGATGAATTGTTAGTCCTTAGCAATGTTTAGAATTGCTTAGGATATTGGGTCAATTGGTAAATCACCCAAACCAATGGGCGGCCCGAGTTAGGTCAGCCACCATAGGCTTGTTCGATCAATTCGGGTTGAACACGGACAGCTGATAGTAGATGGACTACACGAGATATTTGCACTCAATACTAGTTGCGTCGGGGTTCTCCTAGCTCAATCAAATTGTTCCACTAGCTGACTGATCAGGTATGTTTACAATGTATGACACGATTAAATATAATCTAAGATACCCCGTTCTCAATGAATGTGTCCATTCATAACTGTCAGTGTGATATGATCCCACTAAGACTCATGAACTAGTCAAGGTGGTATGGGACACCGTGTCCGAGCTATCGGCCTACGCCGGGGTGATGAGCCTCCCTATAGTGACTAGTGAGTAATTAAAACTCATAAGTCAGGCATGGTGGTATGGGACACCGTGTCCGAGCTGTCGGCCTATACTGGGGTAAAGAGCCTCCCCATAGTAACCAGTGAGCACTGATGGAGGTGATAGACCATTGTTCGAATGGCCCTCATCAAATTACCTGGCCGATGGTTGCGTGTTAGAGTATCATTCGAATGACTCGGGTGTGAATGGAATTGGGTGACTCGATGTAACGTCTCAACCACTGTTCATCCGGGCTGTGGTTCGAGCGTGGGTTAAGGTGAGCCGTTTGATTCAAACTCCCTTAAAAAATAGCACTCCAGTCGGTCGGGGCAGCGTGTTGGCTAGCAGTACGAGTCCCACATCAGAATGGTGGTTTGGTTTTATGTGACAAGCCCGCACCTCAGAATTGAGCGATCATACTTGGTGTTTGGGTGACAACCTATACCGGGTTGATCCTCATACCTTTATATATCATGTCATGCCTTTGAAATTGTTGATTGGTGAGATAAATGAGTGATACCTAAAGTTAGATCAAGGGACACTGATAAGGAGACGTTACGTGCGGCAAGGAGCCACGTGATCCCAAAATGACTCATGATATAACGTTGGTATCATAGCTTTGCTAATATACTCGATAAATGGAACTTAATAATTACTTGGCTAACACACGCATCAATCGCATTGCATTAGATATGATATGGCGATTTGGCGTTGGAGTCGCATGATGAGGGGGTATTAGCATTTGTGAAATAAGCGTTGAAGTCGCTTGTGAGGGAGTGTTATTTGGAAAGACCATGCCATGTCATATATTCATATGCGCATTTAACAAGAGTATTTAGAAATTATTTGATGTCTTGTTTATCATTAACTATGCTGATTGGGTTGATAACATCTGTAACTTAGAACTAATGGAACCACTGAGTTAACTACTTACTCCTACCTGGGATGGTGTTTTAAAACACTAACCAAGCATTGTTGTTTATACAGGTTCTACTAAGGCCTCTGGCCGGTAAACTTTAGTCGGCTTGCACTTTCGCTGTGATGCCTTGGGAATGTCGAGCGAAGCTGGAAGATCTTGCTTTTATTTTAGTTATATGCTTTATATGTAAATTTTATCGCATGTTCGTTGTGGCTTGTATAATCTCCATTTTGAGTGATCATCACTATTGGAATTGTATTTTTTACTATTAGCCCTATATTTTCAAATATTTTGTTATCTCTATCTTACTTTGGTTTCGCTAAGTTGAATTGCGCAACTCTAATTATTTGTGTGTGAAATAAATTTGAATCTGAATGAGGACACATGTACATTTTATTAAGTTAACACCTGAAAACTCGGGACCGGAGTCTTTGTACTCGGGTGACGATTTTCGGGCGTCACGCATACCAACCCACTTTGGATGTGGGCTATTTATCATTATGGCCGACCTTTAATGTAGACCATCCATTATATGGCCTTACATTAATATGGGTCATCCATCATGTGGGGTCCACATTCGATGTGGATTGTCCATTGTGTGAGCCCCACCTTCGAT
Source organism: Magnolia sinica (assembly GCF_029962835.1). Taxonomy (NCBI): domain Eukaryota; kingdom Viridiplantae; phylum Streptophyta; class Magnoliopsida; order Magnoliales; family Magnoliaceae; genus Magnolia; species Magnolia sinica. The sequence continues at coordinate 87,964,953 of NC_080576.1, read as the reverse complement.
CTAGATAGTCCATCACGTGGGGCCTCTTTTGATATGGATCATGAGAGAGAGTCGCCTTTGACATGGAGAGAGAGAGAGAGAGAGAGAGAGAATTAATTAATTAAAAAATTAAAAGAAAAAAAAAACTTATCAAGATAAGTAGCTTTTAGCACATAAGTTACTTTTACAATGATGTTTACCAAATTAACTTAAGTAAAAAAGATAATTTAATATTTAATTACTTAGGGCCCATTTGGATACCACAAAATAAGTTACTTTTTCTACCAATAGTAATAGATAAGTAACTTTTTTCAGGTAAGTAAGTTTGATTTATGATTAGTTATAAATTGCATTTTTACTTAAAAGTACTTAATTACTTCAATTATTTTTTTAAAAAGCTTTTCTACTTTCTTAAGGCATAAGAGCGATAGGAAGAGAAGAGAAACTGATAAGTAGGTTGTTTACTAAACATACTTATCTTTTTAATAAGTAGAAACTAAGATAAGTTACTTATGATAACTTATCTTAAGCAACTTATGATACAAACTGACCTTAACATAAGTTAAAAAGTAACTTATTTGGTGGTATCCAAACATGCCCTAAGTGAGAGAGAGAGAGAGAGGGAGAAAAGCAAAGGCTAGATGCACGTGAAAGTTACATACAAAGATAAAGATAAGGGCACCAAGAATGTTTCAATGTTATGCGATTCCATTGTCTCACGGTATTGTGATGTACTACCCATAGAGAAAGAAAAGAGCATCAAGACTCTTTCAATGGTGTGTGAACCCATTTTCTTATGGTATTGTAACATCCTAGAGTTTTGGATATCCCTTATGTTTCAGTGGACACCTTAACATGACATGGCACAACAAATTTATTGGATAAATGTCACAAAGTTATCATGATGGGCACACACAATTTTCATTGCACGGGTTACTTAATAATAAGAGATTCGCTAGCTATACGTGATTGTGATTTGTAAGTTAGATAATTAGTTACCCGTTTGAGGATTTCTTGTAACATCTTGAAAAAATCCTTACAAAGACCCGAGGACCACCTCAGGCAGAAAATCACTAAGGACCAAATCCTTTAGAAATTAGACGAGAATTAACTAAGTGCTAAACTAGATTTCCTGTGAAATTAGTACTAATCACTTTAAATACGATCTGTAAAATCCAAAACGAGTAGGACCGTTAACGCTACATTACCTAAAAACCTAGGATCCATCTCAAAACCCAGTTACTCTTGGGAGCATCACGAAACTTCATATCAGACCTGAACCATGCGTTGAAAGTCCGATTACTGCGAAACTATACGGTTATGACCGCCTTACTGGACTTGACAACCATCTCAGAAATCAAGTCCAAATGATATTCTGAAACGCATAACTTGAGCCCGGAGCGAAGTGTGTGAGAAACGCAAATATCTTTAGGAAATGAACTGAAACTTAAGTGAATTAAGTCGTTCACTTACAGGCCAAACCTAAGGATTCAGACCGTCAGGTTCTAACCCAACTACACCCTTGGATCAAGAAAAATTTTCAACACATGTCAGTGTACTTGTAGCCCTAATCGAGTAACGGTGACCTTTGAACTGAAACTGATCCTCCGCGGTCGATCTGTTAATCCGATCGGACCGAAAACTTAACTTGACCTAGATCCAATATTAGGGGGCTTACTCCGGACTGTACACAGAAAAGGGGCCTCCATATGTGCTCCGTTGAACCGAAACAGCTAACTTTTGGCTATAACCTAAGTATATCATGGCTCTGGGCCCATTCTCATCAGTTCTGGGCCTATATAAGGGCCTTAAACCTTCTCCCTCCCTTCACATACGAATTTGCAAACCTTAGGAGAGAGAAGAGAGCGAAAAGAGAGAGAAAGTGGGAGAGAGTTTCGGGGATTCGATCCCGCTGCTCTACGTGCTGAATCAGTCTGTCTGTATCGCTATTCCGACGATTTCGACTCCGTTCTTGGGTAAGAAATTCTAACCCTAACCTATTTTAGGGATTCAAATAGAGTAGATGGTGAAATAACTAACCTATTTCATGCTTTAGGTTGTTGTGGTGCTGCAGACAAAGACTTGGTGTGTAAACTGAGTTCGTTACGAGTCTACCGGCGAAGGTGCATACTATAAATGTTTAGGTTATGGTTTTCAAGGCTTTCAATGTCAGTTAATGATTTATGACTAACTTGATTGCTATCACATGTGCTTAGATACGACGTTTTCCATATATTACATATATATATAATCTACGTTAAATAAAATGCATTCTATGTGTTTGTTGAAATGTCCGAATGAATATATAATTATGATTCGTATTTGTTATGATTGTCGTTAGGGAATACATGATTGTTGTAGATTTGGCAACTCCTATGTAAAAGGATTTGCTATAATATGCATTTTAAACTAATTAAGTACATGTGTGTAATATGTGTAGTCTAAGTGTTTGATAAAATGTCTAAACGAGAAAATGCTCGTTTTAATGTATGTAATGAGGGTGTTGAGATAGGATTATCAAATTCCTTATCTATGGATACAGTTTCTTCTATGTAACATATCTTACTACTGTGTGGTTTATGGATGAAATGCCTAAGTGCGGTAACAGGTGTAGTGTGTTTTGTTGAAATGCTTAAATAAGATGTATATTTAGATTTAGTTGTCACATGCTGTCTTTGGCTATTACATGCAAATGCTATTGTTTCAAGTGTGGTTGGGGCTACAATGTAGTCCAGGCAATCGGTAATGGTTTACGATCGGTGGCCGGACTGTTTAACCATGACGGATACGCCCGGTGAATCCGAGTCATACGCTGCTTGTCGACAGTGGTTAGGCCACGCGGATTGCTTACGCACTCTATGTCGATCAACTCGATGTACGCTCGTACCAGTCGAGCTTGTCAAGCAACCCGATTGGCCTAATGTATGTTCACCATGTATGGACGCTACTGCTTGAATTTAAGGTACCAACTTACCAGTGAAAATTTCGTTTAACCTTGGTACCTTGATCCGCTAAGACTCATGAGCCGAACATGGTGGTGTATGGGACACCGTGGTTGAGCTGTCTGCCTATGCTGGGGCTACGAGCCTCCCCGTAGTGATCAGTGAGCAACCCAAACTCATGAGCCGAATATAGTGGTGTATGGGACACTATATTCTAGTTGTCAGCCTACGATTAGGTGACAAGCCTGTAGTGACCACGAGTATATACTAGGACTACGCTAAGGTGACGAGCCTTTCCATAGTGACCTCGAGTATAAACCAGGCCTACGCTGATGTGACAAGCCACTCCGTAGCGACCTGGAACTGTTCTTCGTATGTGATTAACTAGGATTGACGACCCTATATGGATTAATGTTTGGGTCAATGATATAAAGGGAGGTACCTTAGCTTCCCAAACCTGTTGTATGAATATGCTTAATTAAGAACTTGGCTAATCATGTATATGCACCGCATTTGCATGTACCTTTGGCATTGGAGTTGAGCACAGAGGAAGGGGTGCATGCCGCGATCATGAGATGATGTCGCAAAGGGAGTGTAGGTGAGGGCATGCATCATTATAACATATCATCCTTGTATTAACCAGAGTACCTAGGAATGCTTGCTCTATTGCTTTATCATTACTGCTTAACTGAATTGATAACATGTTAACCTTTGCCTTATAGCTTCACTAAGTTGATCACTCACTCCGACGTTCTGGGACGGTATTTTAAAATCACCAACCAGACCCTATTATAGTTGCAGATGATGTTGAGGCCTTCGTGGCGGAGCCTACTTTCTATAATGACGAGGAGGAGTTCTCCTATATGCAGCTATCAGGCGGGTCTATGTAAACCATGTTTTGATCGATAGGGATTACTAGAATGTTGACTAGATGATATTTCACATTTATATATGTTGGAATTTTACATGTAATTAATTGACCTGGTAACATGATCATACTCAAGAGACTTACAATCACTTATGTGCTTTATATACTTATCATAGTCTTCCGCTTGCGCAATTCAATTGTCTTTGGAGTATGATATGCTATTTTGGTATAATCTCACTCATGTTTAATGCACTAATACGAACAACATTTAATCATCATTATCTATGTTACATAAGTGATGTATTGGAACTCGAAAGTTGGGCTCCTACTCGACCCTCAATTTTCAAGGCGTTACCTTTCTATGTGGCCATACATAGATATGGTGTGTTTTTGGTGGCATAGAAATTGCTCAAATTATCCCATTTTGGATAATTCAAGGTTAGATGGAGAGTATGCTTTCATATAATCTATTTAAATGTGGATGCCTAATTCGCGGTCCATCTCCTCGTTTCTCTCTAGATATGTTTCTTCCGTTCTGTATCCAATGCTAAATATCTTTACATTACTTTAGATATTTGGCATCGGAATGTAACGTAAGATCAACTTATCTGTAGAGGCATAGGGAGATGCTGCCAGATTTTAGCGTGGATGTTTAAATGGGAATATGAAAGTATTACAATCCATCCAACCTTGGATGAGTAACTAATTTGGGATTTAATTGTATTAGCTTGAAATTGATGGAGCAGACCCGGATGTGCGTCGGAGCTATCCGGATGTTGAGAGGGGGTACCTGGAAGGTGGGAACCGCCGTTATGACCATGATGAAGCTGTCTATTTCCTATGGACAGCAATATGGGTGGCCTGACCATTTGGATAGGCATGTGTTTATGTATTAGCTCAGAATTGATGGAGCAGACCCGGATGTGAGTCGGAGCTATCCGGATGTTGAGCGGGGATCCCCGGAAGGTGGGAATCGTTGTTATGACCATGATGAAGCTATCCATTTCCTATGGACAACAATATGGGTGGCCTGGCCATTTGGACAAGCCAGTGTTTATGTATTAGCTTAAAATTGATGGAGCAGACCCTAGTATAACCCTGAACCTAAACCTACACCTAAAACTAAAACCTAAAACTAAACATCATGGTGGGGACAGCGCCCCCGACCGTTGATTCCTTCTTGGGACCCACCATGATGGTTATTTGAGATCCAACCTGTTGGTAAGTTCACACAGACCTAGACATGAAGAAGGGATAACACAAACATCAGCTTGATCGAAAACTTTTATGGCCACAATTAGTTTTGAGGTCCACTTGAGCTTTGGATGTACCTCATTCTTCAGCTCATGCCCTAAAATGATCTCTCCAAATGGATGGACGGTTGGATACAACATATACATCATGGTGGGATCCAAATCTCCGGTGGACCATAATACAGTAAACAATGGTCCATCATGATTTATGTATTTCATCCACTCCGTTCATCCCTTTTAACATATAATTTTATGTCTTAAGACAATAAATGAAGTATATATATAAAAAATCTTAAATGAACCCTTAAATGGTGTGGCTTACTCTCAACAGGGCTGATCTAATACAAATGTTTCCAGGATAGGCTCATCTTGCCATGATTTTTTTTAATGAAATACAGTCTATTCATATGTGGACCCACTGTTCATGTTGATGCCCAAAAATCAGGCAAGGTGAGCCATACGACATAAAATCATGACTAAAACTTCTAAAATCTTATGTTTTAGCCCACTTGAGCTTTAGAATGGCATCATTATCCGGGGATATGTTTATCCAGGTTCGATCCATCTTATGAATGGATTAGATGGCATATAAAAAACTTCGATATATTTCTATTATATCCATGCTGTCCATCTATTGCGTCATATCATTTTAGGGCATATTACCAAAAATGATGCAGATCGAAAACTCTAGTGTACCACATCAAAGGAAACATTGGTGATTGAATACCCACCATTAAAAACTTCTTAGGAGCCACCAAAATGTTTATTTTTCCTAAAATCTGTTGATAAGGTCGTAAAGACGTAGATGAATGGACCACAAAAATATCAGCTTGATCCACTTAAGATTTGGATCTATTATAATTTTGGAATTATGCCCTAAAATAACCCGGTGAAAAAGATGGACAGCTTGGATATAAGAAAAATACATCATGACGGGCCTTAGAGGGATCCACCAAAGCCGCATCCACCCAATGCAATACTCAAGTAGGCCACACCACATGGACCAATGGGGATGAGGACATCCAACATTGGAAACTTTGCGGGTCCATTTAAGATTTATATATATAAAATCCCTAAACCTAAACCTACACCTACACCTGATCCTAATCTCAACTCCCTAACCTAAACCTAAACATAAACTTGAAAACCCAAACTTAAACCCGATCCCGAACCTGAACCCGAATCTGAATCCCTAAACCCTAAGCCTAAACCTAAACCTAAACTTATTCTCAAATCCCTAAACCTAAACCTACACCTAAACCTAAACCTATAACCCTAACCTAAACCAAAACCTAAACCTATTCTTAAATCCCTAAACCTAAACCCGAACCCGAACCCAAATTCCTAAACCTAAACCTAAACCGAAACTCAAATCCTAACCCACACCTAAACCAAAACTCGATCCCGAACCCAAACCCGAACCTGAATTCCTAAACCTAAACCTATTCTCAAATCCCTAAACCTAAACCTACACCTAATCCTAATCTCAACTCCCGAACCTAAACCTAAACCTAAACTTGAAAACCCAAACCTAAACCTGAACTCGAACCCGAACCCGAATCCCTAAACCCTAAGCCTAAACCTAAACCTAAACCTAAACCTTAACCTTAACCTAAACCTAAACCTATAACATAAACTTAATCCACTTAACTTAAACCTACATAAACCCTAACCCAAACCTAAATTCCTAAACCTAAACCTAAACCTATTCTCAATTCCCTAAACCTATAACCTAAACCTAAACCTATAACCTATAACCTTAACCTAAACCTAAACTGTAACGCCCTGAAAATCGGGGGTTGAGCATAGACTCAACTCACGAGTTCCAACGCATCACTTATGCAACATAGAAAATGATGATTTAATATTTTCCGTATTAGTGCATTAAACATGAGTGGGATTAAGCCAAAATAACATGTCATACTCCAAAGGCATTTAAACAACACAAGCGAAAGACTGTGATACATATATAAACAGTATAAGTGAGTGTAAGCCTTCGGAGTATGAACGTCACTAAGTTTAATAATTACAAGTGTGTTTCCAAAATAAACAAAATAATGAAGTGTCGTGCCATCTATCCATGCCCCTGTATCCCCGTCTGCACAAATCCAGGCCTACATAAACCCACCTGCCAGCTGCATATAGGAGAACGCCTCCTCATCATCCACAAAGTCTGGCTCCATCTCATAAGTCGTGCCATCCTCTGAAACTATAACAGAGTCTGGTTGGTGTTTAAAACACTGTCCCAGAACGTGGGAGTGAGTGATCAACTCAATGGAGCTATAAGGTAAAGGCTAACATGTTATCAATTCAATCAAGCAGTAATGATAAAGCAGTACAACAATCCAGTCCTAAATACTCTTGTTAATGCAAGAATGGTATGCGATAATGATGCATGCCCTCACCTACACTCCCTCAGCGTCTTCGTCTCACGGCGTGCGTGGCAACCTCCTGAAAGTGCTCTTCCTCACCAAACACATGCAGTACGATGCATGCTCATGTTAGTCAATCCTTAATTAGATTGATTCATACAGCAGTGTTGGGAAGCCAAGGTACCTCCCTTATATCAATTCCCAAACAATGATCCATTCTAGGGTCGTCAGTCTTAGTAAATCTCATACAATGTTGCGGTTCTATGTCGCTACAAAGGGCTCATCACCTGATTAGTGTAGGCTTAGTTTATACTATAGTTGCTACGGAAAAACTCATCGCCTCAACGCAGTCTCAGAGCATGCTCGAGGACACTACAAAGGACTCGTCACCTGATCAGTGTAGGCTGACAGCTCGAATACAGTGTCCCATACCACCGTATTCGGCCCACGAGTTTGGGTTGCTCACTGGACACTACTGGGAGGCTTGTCACCCCAGTGTAGGCCGATAGCCAGACCACGGTGTCTCATACCACCATGTCCGGCTCATGAGTCTTAGCGGATCGAGGTACTAGGGTTAACGGGGCTTCTGACTGGTAAGTTTGGTACCTTAGATTCAAGCAATAGCGTCCATACATGGTGAACATATATCAAGTTAATCAGGTTACTTGACGAGCTCAACTGGTACGAGCGCACATCGAGTTAATCGACATAAAGTGAGTAAGCACTCCGTGTGGCCTAACCACTACCGACAACCAAAGTACGGCTCGGATTCATCGGTCACGTCTCGTGTAGCGAAGCAACCTCAACCACCAAAACAAGACCGGTTACCGATTGCCTGGACTATATCATAGTCCCAACCACGCTCAATTCCAACAAGTAATCATATGAGATAGTTAAGGCAGTAATGATCGAGTAATTCAAATCCTACACCTATTTGGGCATTTTATGAAATATAACATAAACATGAATTTACACATATGCATTCCATAAGTAAAACAGACAATATAATATAAATTGCATGGAAGGAATCATACACATAGTTGAGGTAGTTGAGGATCTTATCTCAACACCCCTGCAAAATACAATTTACCAACTACTTGCTCGTTCAGACATTTGTACAAACACTTAGGCTACACATTCCAACATACATGACGTATGTTGATTTCAACATACAATAGGCCAAATCCTTTCACTGAGGAGTTGTCTAAGACACATCAATCATGTTCTTACATTTAATACACATGGTAGGCACAAATAATAAATCCATATTCATACAGTCATTTCAACAAACACTTAGACTACACACTATAACATACATGACATATGTTGGCCATAACATGTATTAGGACAAGTCTTTTCGCCAAGGGGTTGTCGCACGTACAACAACCCTATATCCACGACGGATAATCATGTCAAGCACGAATCCAAATTCTATACGCATGCAATCGTTTCAACTAACACATGGGATACATATATTCAACATAGTTCATATATATGTGTAAAGTGCGGGAAACATCACAGTTAAGCATGTGACAGCATTCAAGTCAGTTAAAAATCATTAACTGACATTGAAAGCCTTGAAGACCATAACCTAAACATTTATAGTTCGTACCTTTCGCTGGTAAATTCATAACAAATACAGTTCGTTTTTTAATTTGTCGTCTATGGCACAACGGTAACCTAACGTATGAAATAAGTTAGCAAATTCATCCTTCACTCTATTTGAAACCCTAAAACAGATTAGGTTTAGGTTTTCTTACCTAAAAACGGGATAGGAATCGCCCGAATAACGATACAGGAAGTGGTGGATAAGCACGTGGAGTAATGAGATTGAATCCTAGGAAGAAACGTCGACTCTCTCTCTCTCACTTTCTCTCTCTTTCCTTCTCTTTTCTCTCTTCTCTCTCTTAGGGTTTTTCAAATTCGTATGGAATGAGAGAGAGGGGGTTAAGACCCTTATATAGGCTCAAACGTGAGCTCAATGGCCCCAGGGCCATGGTATACTTAGGTTATAGCCAAAACCCATCTGTTTCGGTTCAACGGAGCACTTCTGGAGGCTCCTCTTTTGCGTGTGGTCGGGCTTAAGCTCCCTGACATTGGATATAGGTCGAGTTAAGTTTTCGGTCCGATTGGGTTTACAGATCGACCATGGTGAACCAGTTTCAATTCATCGGTCACCGATACTCGATCACGGCCACAAGTACACTAACATGTGTTGAAAATTTCTCATGATCCGAGGGTGTAATTGGGTTAGATTCTGACGGTCTGAATCCTTAGATTTGGCTTGCAAGCGAAACGACTCAATTCACTTAAGTCCCAGTTCATTTTCTAAAGATATTCACATTTCTCACACACTTCGCTCCAGGCTCAAGTTGTGCATTTTTGGATACTATTAGGACTTAATTTTCGAGGTAGTTGTCAAGTCCAGGAATGCGGTCCTAACTATATGGTTTCACAGTAATAGGACTGTCGACGCGCGGTCCAGGTCCGATACAGAGTTTCAAGGTGCTCCCAAGAGCGAACGGGTTTAGAGATTGATTCTAGATTTTAGGGTAAAGTAGCGTTCATGATTTTACAAGTTTTGGGTCTTACTGATCATATTTAACACGATTAGTGCTAATTTCACAAGAAATCTGGTTTAACACTTAGCTATTTCTCGTCTAATTTTTAAAGGATTTGGTCCTTAGTGATTTCTGCCTGATGTGGTATGTGAGTCTTTGTACGGATTTTTCGAGACGTTACATAAACCTAAACTTAATTCACTTAACTTAAACCTACACCTAAACCCAAACCTATAACCCTAACCCCAACCCGAACCTGAATTCCTAAACCTAAACCTAAACCTAAACCTATTCTCAAATCCCTAAACCTATAACTTATAACCTAAACCTATAATGTATAACCTATAACCTACGCCTAAACCTAAACCTATAACCTATAACTTATAACCTATAACATAAACCTAAACCTATAGCCTGAACCCAAATTTCTAAACCTTAACCTAAAAGTAAACCTATAACCTAAACCTAAACCTATAGCCTCTAACCTAAACCTAAACCTAAACCTATAACCTATAACCTTAACCTAAACCTTAACCTAAACCTAAACCTATAACCTATAACCTTAACCTTAACCTAAACCTATAACCTAAACTTAAGCCTAAACCTATAACATATAACCTATAACCTATAACCTATAACCTAAACCTATTCTTAAATTCCTAAACCTAAACCTACACCTAATCCTAAACCTATAACCCTAACCTAATCTTAAACCTATTTCCGTAAACTGACTCTAATCTTTTCATTGTAGAGATGGATAAGAGTTAGATGCGAGCTAAGAACAGGTTTGACCTAGAGTATAAACAAGGAGTTCAAAAGTTCATGGAAATAGGTTTAGGTGTCCATGTCGAAAATGCAAGAATATGGTTCATAAGACTTTAGACAAAGTAGAAGACGATTTGTTCATAGTTGGAATTAACCAAGGTTACACCTGGTGGATCCATCATGGTGAAGATATCCATCAAAGAGTTGAGGCCACTGAAGTCCTTGCTGACCCAATTGTGCCGGATGACGAGGATGAAGACGTTGACGAAATGCAAGATATCATAGGGAATGTGTTCAGAGGAACAATTGCAGATACTGATTTTACAGCGATAAATAGTAGCCAAGATATTCCTCATATGGGTGATGTCGAATCAGAAAAGTTTAGTAGGTTGTTGAAAGATGCACAACGTCCACTTTATCCGGGGTGTGAGAACTTCTCCAAGTTGAATTTTCTTACAAGGTTACTTCATTTGAAGACAATAAATCGTTGGAGTAACAAATCATTCGACATGTTACTTGACTTGTTGAAAGAAGCATTATCGGATGGTGAGACATTGCCTAAGTCTTATTACGAGACAAAATCCTTGATGCGAGACTTGGGCCTTGGTTACATCCCCATACATGCATGTATAAATGATTGTGTATTGTATTGGAAAGAGCATGAAAATATTGAAGAGTATCCAGAATGTGGAGAGTCTAGGTGGAAGTATAACGAAGCTAAGCGTAAGAAAATCCTGCAAAAGGTATTAAGGTACTTCCCATTGAAACCCAAATTGTAAAGATTGTTTACATCTCGGAAGATGGTTGAAGATATGAGGTGGCATAAGGAGAAATATGTTCATGATGATAGTACACTAAGGCACCCTGCGGACTCTAAAGCCTAGTAAAATTTTGACAAGCAATATGACTCGTTTACAGAGGATTCTTGCAATGTTCAACTAGGTCTTGCAAGTGATGATTTTAATCCATTTGGTAACATGAGTAGCTCGTGCAGTATGTGGCCAGTGGTACTTGTACCCTACAATTTACCTCTTTGGTTATGTGTGGAGGAGTCATTTTTCCTGATGTCATTGCTTATTCCTGGACCGAAGTCACTTGGAAATGACGTTGATGTGTATTTGCAACCGTTAGTAGATGAGTTAAACGAGTTGTGGAGTCAAGGCGTACAGACGTATGACACATTTGCAGGATAGACATTTCGATTACATGCAGTAGTCTTATGGATAATAAATGACTTCCACGTGTATTGGAATTTGTTTGAGTGAAACACGAAGGGAAAGTTGACTTGTCTTACATGTAGTATTGAGACTTGTTCATTGTCATTGAAGTATGGTAAAAAAACGTATTATATGGATCATCGTCACTTCCTTCCGAGCGATCATAGTTAGCGCAGGAAAATGATGATCTTTAATGGTAAACAAGATCATAAGCCACCACTGAAAGAGGTATCTGAAGAAGATGTGATACAACAACTGAGTAACATTGGAGAAGTTAGATTTGGTAAGGCACCACACTTGAAGAAGAGGAAACGTACAATATTGGAGTATAACTAGAGGGAGAATAGCATTTTTTTAGTTGCCCTATTGGAGTGATCTAAAATTGTGACACAACTTGGATGTCATGCATATTGAGAAGAATATATGTGGCAATGTCTTTAGAACATTGATGAACATAGAGAAGAAAATAAAAGACAGTTTCAAGGCTCGATTGGATCTACAAGCAATGTGTTTAAGGAAAGAGTTGTACTTGCAACCACATGGAAATTCATATATTATACCAGCAGTCTGCTACACATTAATAAAACTAGAGAAAAATGTTTATGTGAATGGTTGAGATTGGTGAAGTTTCCTGATGGGTATGCGTCAAATATATCTCAACGCGTAAACATTATGGATTGTAAGGTAACAGGAATGAAAAGTCATGATTGTCACGTCCTTCTGCAACGTCTACTACCGGTTGCGATTCATGGATTCCTGAGTAAGGACATTAGTGTGGAGTTGATTGAGTTGGGGATATTTTTTAAGGATTTGTATTCGAAATCGTTTAATGTAGAGGTTATTAAACGACTGGAGAGGGACATTGTTGTAATCCTTTGAAAACTTGAAAGAATATTTTCACCTGTATTTTTCAATGTCATGGTACACCTAGCGATTCACTTACTGCACAAGGTGAAGCTTGCAGGCCTAGTACAATATTGTTGGATGTATTCGATCAAAAGGTGGTAGAACCTATTAAAATTTTTATTCGTTCCATAAACTACGTATATCCATGTTTTCATACGTATAACATAGTGGTTTTGTGTATAAATACCTTCACTCACTAAAACGATTTGTAAGGAATAAGGCATGTCCAGAGAGATCCATTGCTGAAGCGTACATTGATAATGAGTGCCTGACATTTTGCTCTATGTAGCTTCATGGCATAGAGACTAGATTCAACCGACAAGATCGAAATGCCGATGAAGGACAGGAGTATGAACAAGGACTCATATTTGTATTCGCACATAATGTCCGTCCTTTAGGATCCCCGGCGTTTCAGGATATGGACCTTGGGGATCAAGCAAAGGCACGGTGGTATGTGTTGCATAATTGTGAAGAAATAGAGTCGTACTTAGAATAAGTCTTCCCTCGATAATTGTATCTCTACATACGATGATCTTAATGTTTCTTGTTAATGACGTGCCAATTATGTGTAGCGAACACATCGAGGAGATGAAGTCCCAATACCCGACAAATTATGATCGAATGCATCAGGATCAGTTTCCAGAATGGTTCGCAAAACGTGTAAGATTTCACCTTGTATCTCACCACACTTAGAATTTTGTTGTATTGCACAATATTTAAACCTAAGAAAATCCCTAAACAATTATATTCTGTACGTGATAATAGATAAAGACGTTGCACACTAGTAACTCTGCGGATGCATCTGATGCATTCTACTCACTGACGTGTGGCCCTGATAAACATGTATCTAGATATATAGGTTATATTGTAAATGAGATTCGGTTCCACATTAAAGAGCGTGAGAAGTATAGGACCACACAAAATAGTGGGGTGGTTGTGAAGGGAACACATGAGAAGGTAGAAATTGACTTTTATGTCGTTTTAACAGATATTATTGAGCGGAGTTATTGTATGAGAAAGTGAGTGTACTTATTTAAATGTGATTGGTGGGACATTGGAAATAAGAAGTTGGGAATATAGACTGACTACTTTATGAGTGTAAATTTATCTCGGAAGTGGTTTAAAGATGACCCATTTGTCCTCGCTAGCCAAGCCAAACAAGTATTTTACCTCGTTGATACCAAGTTAGGCGGCTCTTGGCACGTGGTGCAGAAAATAACGCCCAAGAACGTATTTGACGTTCTCGAACCAGACGTTGAAGATAGCGAGGACGGGGGAAATGAAACGTCTAGGGTTGAACAAACATATCAAGAAAACATACTATTTGGGGATAGAGGGACTGATCCAAATGTTAATATTGATGTGGTGCAATTGGACAGAGATGATATGCCACTTGATCATGTTGATGCCTCAATAATACATGATGTTGTTAGAGATGATAGCAGTTTCATTGATGACAACGTTGCAGATGATAAAGAGGAAATACTGATTAGCGATAGTGATGGTTAAGAAGAAATAGTCTTAAGCGATAGTGATACAGACGACGATTATTAAATATATACATGATTTACATGTCATTTTTTAATTCGAATAATTTGATTATTACATGTACATATGTTTTACAAGTCATGATTTATTCATTTAATTGACTTGTTTATAATCCACATTTGCAGTTGAGTCAATTTCTAATCATGTCCTCCTCAAACCAGAGTGTAGCGGAAGCACGCAGCATACTTCATCAGCTGTTACGGATGGACTTTTCGACCTTATTTTCTTCTGATAGGGCTAAAGAGATACCTGGTCTGGTCGATGAGTGTAGGGAGAAATATATCGACGATGACTCAGATGAAAGATTATACAATCTCAAAGAAATTTTGGACCTGATGGAGGAATATAATCGTGGAAAACTTCGTATGGAAGATGCGGTTTTGTCACTTACACATCTGAATGGAGTCCCGAGAAACCAGATTTCTCCTATTGTGATTGGATGTTGGTTGTAACAATGTCGAGTGCTTCACACAGTTTGACATATACTTCTGTAGCGTACGATAACTTACGCAAGGAGTATTTCGGATAGTTGATCCGAAGTTGTTTCGTATTACAATGAAATACATGTATTTAATATAGAATGACAATGTGTAATGGAATTTCTAAATTTTACTAGAATGTTTACGGTTTTATTATATTCTGCTTGCATTATAGTGTAATGGTCTAATCATATTTTAATTATCTCTCTAAGTATAAGTACAAATTGATTCTACCATCAAACTACTTGTATAATGTTTTAGTATATTCTACTTGCACAGTAAAGTTTAATGTATTTATTATATTGATGTTCATACACTTGTACTGACATTGTTTAAATTTATAAGTTCGTAGTTCACACATATTTAATCATGGCACCAGGTAGGAGATCAAGCCATTCGCGCACTGGATCTACCCCTTCTACCCGTGATGTAACGGAGACAACATCGACGTTGCATGTTGCATCACAGGCTTCTGAGCCCTCGGTTGAGTATACACCAGGCACTGTATGTAAGTGTAGACATATATTTCTTTTAGTGATTTCTGTTTATTTTTAAATTTACATATTTCTTTTGCGACAGCATCGTCGACCAGCCGATGAGGACGTGGACCCACGCATGGGTTAGTTTTAGAGCGACTTACGCGTGAAGGTAGGGTGACGGTAGAGTTCTCATAAGAATGCCTTAGACCTGTTGGGGATAATGTCGGATTGTTTATGTCAGAGGTCGGTGTCCTATGTCGATCTTGGATCCCCGCCACCACCCCCATTGGGCAGACGTGACAGATGATGTGCGACAGCTCATCCGTCAGCGCCTTCTTAGTAAATTAAATTTTCTTTTGTGAAAGTTCATTTATGGTTAAGTTATTTTTTTAATAAGTTTATTGTCTTAATCTATTATTTATGAAACTGCAGGATAAATTTGTCCTAGATCTGAGTGTTCCCTACATTTCTCATGCCATCGACGATATAGTCAGGGAGCGGTTTAAGGAGTACCGCGGGGAGTTACACCAGCGGTACAAGCGGTGCAGGACCCACGAGAAGGCCGTACTGTCCACACAGCCGCATGTGACTACAAACGACTAGCGAATACTCTACGAGAGATTTTCGTATGAGGCTTTTCAGGTAATATTTACATATTTACGATATCTTAAGGTAACAATTAAATTCGCAATTAATAACAATGTATTATGAATAATGTGTTCAGAAGAGGAGCAGAATAAATTCTTTGAACAGGGGAAAGTTAGAAGTGAACCACGTAGCTGGTTCACAGTCATTTGTACGACATCGTCTGGACATGGTAAGAAATTTCTGGTGATTATGGTAAGAAATTTCTGGTGATTGTTAAGTTGATATATTCAAAGTCATTTATATTAACTCAATTGTCCTTTCAATTACGCAGCGAGATTTCGTCAACGGCCAGGAACCTGGACCAGTAGACCGCTACAGAGGGACTCATTATCGGCAGGCGACGAAATCTTGGGTTCATCCTGGAGCCAACGAGAATTGGGTAAAAATCCTTATATTGTAAAATTTAATTGCATTGATTTATAATAATGTCATTCGTTATGAAAATTCATATGTTTTCATTACAGGCGGCGATGGACACCATACGCAGTCAGCCCACTCCCGATGGTAGTCAGTGGAGTGAGGCAGATATCCTGAGCGAGGTGTTTGGCACCCGTACTGGATATGTGCGTGGGCTTGGCCATGGTGCCAAGCTCACGACACTCACTAGAGCTATCTCCAACCGATCCGTCGCTAGGGAGAGCGCCCTACGCTGAGCTGATATGACAAAGAGAGAGGTTCAGCAGCTACGGCTCGTCGTCGATGACATCAGAGCTGGTGAGGTAGAGGGAGGAGTAGCAAAGGCGTAGGGAGGAGGAGGAGCAGAGGCGGAGAGAGGAGGATTAGAGGTGTAGGGAGGAGGAGGAGCAGAGGTGTAGAGAGAAGGAGAGGCGACGGGAGGAGCAGGAGAGGAGGATCGAAGAGATGCGGGTAGAGCATGAGCGACGGATGCAAGAGATATTTCAGGCTCTCGCTGCACGTTTTGCCACCGATGCCCCACCACCTCCGCCTTCATCTTCGTGATTTTTTTAATGATTTATTTTATATATAAATGTTAAACTTATATGCATTTATGCATGGATGAATGTGGGTTGTATATATGTGGATATGGATAGGATTGTTTGTGTATGGATGGATGTGGTTTGTGTTTGGATAGATATGGATGTGAATATGATGAAAATGTATTATAACATGTGTATTTACAGGTGTATATTAGGATTTTTTTTTCCTAAATTTTGAAGAAAAAAAAAGAGACTATTATTGACGAAATATTTCGTTGGTAATAGTAGGCTGAAAACTTATACCGACGAAATATTTCGTAAGTAAAAATTAATACAAAATTTATACCGACGAAATATTTCATTGGTAATAGTAGGTTGAAAACTTATACCGACGAAATATTTCATAGGTAGAAACTAATACAAATATTTATACCAACGATTTATATATGAGATATACCAAAGATATAATTCGTCGATAATAGTGGTCTTATGCCGACGAACATATTTCATAGGTAATAGTTTATACCGACGTAATATTTCGTAGGTAAAAGTTTATACCGACGAATATATTTCGTAGGTAATAATTTATACCGACGAAATATTTTGTAGGTAATAGTTTATACTGATGAAATATTTCGTAAGTAAAAATCAATCTATATATGAGATATACCAACGAAAGAATTCGTCGGTAATAACTGGCTTATGCCGAGGAACATACTCGTCGGTATAATTAATCCACAATTTTACCGACGAAATATTTCGTTGGTATAAGCTGTGTTTACCGACCAAATATATTATTTTTTCCTACCAAAAGTAACATATTTTGCTAATGATTTTTTTCATCGGTATTTGTTTTACCATTGCCGACGATGTAATATTTCGTCGGGAAAAGCCTTTAGCCACGGTCTTATCGTGACGATCTTTTCGATGACATATTTCGACGAAAACATATGAAATACCGACGAATTATGTTGTCGGTAAAAGAGCAATTTCCTGTAGTGTTTGAAAGCTGGAGCCACTGAAGAGGAGTGCCTATTGGCTGCCTCTTGGACAATAGTTTGTGGGCCTAACCATGATATGTGTTTTATCCATGTTGTCTATCTATTTTTTCAGATCATTTTAATGCATGAGCATAAAAACACAGTAGATTCGGATCTCATGCGGACCACACTAGGAAAAAGTGGTGATTGAACGCCCACCGTTAGAAACTTTGGGGTCCACAAGTTTTGGATGAAGCTGGTAATTATGTTTTTGCTACATCTATGTCCATGTGATCTAATCAGCATGTTGAAGGGCTAATAAACATTACTTACCATTGGCATTAGGAAGTTTTTAATAATGGTTGTTCAATCACCAATGGTTCGCTGTGGTGTGGTCAACCTGAGACTTGTATCTATTTATTTATTTATTTATTTTTGGCTCATTTTGCAAAATAATCGTCCAAAGTAGATGAACAGCATAACAAATACATTAGGGTAGGGCCCACAGAGCACCGTCTACTAGCCGGAGACGGATTGGCTACTCCCCTGCCACCTGCCAATGGATGTGGTCGGTGCTCTGTGGGACCAACCATGATGTATGTGTTTCATCCATGCCGTTCATCTTTTTATAGATCATTTTATAATATGAGATCAAAAATGAGAGATATCCCAATGTCAACTGGACCACATTACAGGAAACGGTGTTGAATGAACTTGGACTATTAAAAACTTTATGGGGACCATAGAAGTTTTGGATCAAGCTGATCTTTGTTTTTTCCTTTCATTTAAGTCTGTCTGATCTAATCAACGGATTGGATGTCAAATGAACAGTACGCCTTAGGAGGATTTTAATGATGGATATCCAATTACTATTGTTTTCATATGGTGTGGTCCACCTGAGATTTATATCCCTCTCATTTTTGGGATCAAGCCTAAAATGATCTTTAAAAATGGATGAAACACATACATCATGGTGTCCCACATAGCACCGACCACCAGCCACCGGGCTGTGGCAGGGGAGTAGCCAATCCGTTTCCCTACTAGCCACCTCGTTACTATCAGTGTCAGTCGGCCATCCGCGTACACTGAAAAGCTTTGCAGGTTAATCGAAAAGAACGCGTATTGCGTCCTACCCACGCCCGGCTCCAGCTGTGAACAAGCAGGAGATTTGAGTGGCCACCATGATGTATGAGTTTTATCCACATCGTCCATCCATTTTTCCGCATCATTTCAGTATGTAAACCCAAAAACAAGGCAGATCCAAGACACATGTGGACCACACAATGGGGATTAAATTCTTTCGGTTGAAAACTTCCTAGCGGCCACATAAGTCTTACATCGATATGATATTTGTGTTTTCTCTTCATCCCGGTCCATGTAATTTCATGAATAGGTTGGATGGGAAGTATACATCACGGTATTCCCAATGAAAGTTTCAACGGTGAGAATCATTATCACTGCAGCTGCCTGTGGTGTGGTTCACTTGAGCCTTGGATCTACCTAACTTTCGAGCTGATGCCATAAAATTTCACGGAAAAGTGGATTGACGGTGTGGATAAAACCCATACATCACGGTGGCCACTCAAAACTCCTGCCCGTTCCCAGCTGGAGCACATTGTGATACGTGTAAAATATCAAATCCATTTATGACGTGGGCCTCTTCATTTTCTCAATGCAGCCCACAAATCACACCCATCCAAAATTCCCTGGACTCGATTAGGTCGGCCTCGGGTTGATTCTCAGCCCGAACCGAAAGGACCGAACCGGACTGAGTTGCAGTAGTAAAGGCCTGGTGCCGTCGTTCGGTAGCGACAGAGATCGAATTCTCGTTTTCTGCAGAGAAATGTCAGTGGAAAACGGGACCCGAAGTTCTGAAGAGGATGCGAGAAAAGAAGATGAGAATATTCTACTATTCCTGGATTCAATGGACAGTTATCTCACTCTCTTTGATTCCTTGTCTTCCACGCTCCGCCAGGTTACATGGCTTACCCCCATTTTTTAAAAAAAAATTAGATCAGCTGATTTCGGTTGTTTTATCTGATATTGATTTTTCGTTTTTCCCGTTCATGGGTTTATTGGGTCCCCGGATTTTTTTATTTTTTTTTCTTCGTTTGGGGTGCGTTTGGTTGCACCAAATATCATGATTTCATGATATTTGGTTGGTGCAACCAAATGCACCCTTAGTTGTGTTGTATGCTTAACTCGTGGGTGTGTTTGGATGCAGTATCGAATTGAACTGCAATCATTATTAGTCTAATAAAGTGGGAATAACCAAACTGTAATTTCATTTGTTAGTGTTTGTAGCGAGGTTGTGTTACACAAATCACAACTGTGTTGTTTGAGTTGAGCTTGAAAGAAATGTAATCACAATTTGAGGAATACTACCACATTTTGAATACTAGGAAACTTTGTTGGATGTGTCAGTTACTCTTGATTAATCTGAATGTTCATAGTCCGATTCATTTTTGCATCCAAACTGAGCTTTAACCTGTTTGGGAGATGCCTGAAAATGACTTCATCACATTTTAGTCAACAGCAATTTTGGATTCATGGTTTTATTTCTCCTTCTAATGGTGTTGACGGTTGAGTACCAAAATGTTAGACATTGGCAAGTGGGGCTCACTGGTGGGCAATCACCAGTGGGTGGGACGGATGTGGTTTAGCCTCTTTTTGTTAATCATTTTTCTTTCTTTCGTTTGAAATCGAATTACAAATTCAACTTTAAATGAAGATTTAGATGAGGAGATAAAGATAAGCCTGGATAATTTCTAGTCTCATCTAAACTCCCCATTCTTCCCCATAAATGGGAAGAGGTTATCTTGCAACAAAGAGAGTAAAAAGAGGAAATTGAGAGATTGATATTTGTCCATCTAACTTGTACTTTGTATGATCTAAGCCATAGATTGTAAACCGAGGTCATCTATAACGTAGAATTGGAGGGGTGATTAGACCATCTGCTCTATTAGTGGTTAGGTGGACCACTAGATCTGGACCGTTCATCCTTGGCTTTGTGGAGGTCCCATATCGTGTAGATCGTCAGATCTTGAGGGCTCACTCTTCTACACAGACTTTCACAAAAATATCAGAGTTTGGTTTTATGGGTATTTGGATTTGATTTTGCAATCAATAGATAGGTTGAAATGCAATCAAGGTCTCGAATATCAATATTGGGAGGGATATTGACTGGATCAAACGATATGGTATGGAGGATATTGGACCTGTATTGGCCGATTTTTTGGCCCAAAATATTTTGAAAAGTTATCAGAAAAATAGAAAAACGTAAAACACCAGAGTTGATCATTTTTCTTGTGTTCTTTAACATAAATTCAATGGTCTATCAGGCTATTCTTTAATAACAATAACATCGGCTGGCTTGGTCTGCTAAAATTCTAAATAAATAGGCCTCACTAGAACACAAATCAAGCGTGATTTGGTACATTGTGCCCCATTACATTGAAAATTTGAAATACAACAAAAGTGGATGAAAAACACAAATTTTAAAAAAAGAGAGTGATGGTTTACTCCTTCAATATGTCCCAAAATGGCCCTTTTTTAAAGGGTTCCCAAAATGACTCATCCTGCATCTATTCATAGAATCTCACTTAAATTTTGTGTTTTGATCCCAAAAATAGGCCTAAAACTAGTCCGCAAAGAATTTCGAAGCTTCCTCTATGGTCAAAGAAGAAAGAAGTGGAAACCAAAAAAATTAAAAGAGGGCCTTTATGTCCATTGCAGCCTATATGCCACCTTTTTTTAGATGGCTTGATTTACCCTTTCATTGCGCATTAAGGGGAGCCGATTCTCCCGTATCATAACTGTTTTTTAAAACTATGGTTGGAATGGAGCGTTTGGGACTATAGACTTTGGTAGAACCCTTTTTTTTCAAGGACGAAAATTCATTAAAGAAAAAAAATAAAAAATACAAGGGAAGAGAATCTCCAACAAAATTTTCTGGCAAGGAGCCCATTTTAGCTAATTCTTTTCCAACTGTGTTCCCATCCTATGTATATGTGAAAATTGCTCTTGAAATCCCTAATTTCCTTTATTCATCTTTCACAATCTCCAAGGATAGCGTTCTACTAAAGAACTTGAAATCCCAACTGATGGCTCATAGGAAGTCACCTTCTATGATTGGAGGGGCTTGCATGTGGATGAGTTCTTTTAGCCTTATACACAAGACTCAAAACTCTTCCTCATTGAAATCCGAAACCCAGTAGGTTCGGCAAATCCATGAAAATACTCTGGTTGCTCTTGCCTTATAATCCCTCCAATTCACATAGGGCCTAGATTGCTTATTGAACTGCCATCAATGTTGAGGTTCCAATTCTCATGGGGGAATCTAGGATACATGGGGATTTGAGGGATGAAACCCCGATCCTTAATGACCCCCATCCAATCTCTACTCATATTGCTTCTAGAAACACCCATAAATCCCCCTATGGAGCAGAAGTCCATCAGATGGCCCTTCCATAAACCCTTCACCTAGTTTGCTGATTTTGACACATTTTTTAAGGCCCTATTTATTTATTTATTCTCTCTCCTTTGAAATTGACTTCCAAACAATTGGAAGTAGTGACAAATGCCTCGGGATTTTTCCTCTTGGAAATTCGTAACCAAGCTTTTGAGCATCTAAAAGTTTATCCACCGATGGAAGCATCTACTAAATTACTTCTAATAACCAAATATATATCTCCATATTTCTTGGGTGGAAGGATAGTGGATGAATGTTGATTCACACAAGCAACCATTAATATATCGATGTCTATTCTAGAAATGATCCCAGAGGACTTTATCTTTCCCTATCACCCGACATGACACAATAGCCCTTAGAGGACATTTTAAGTTCCAAATCATGTACGTAGGACCACATAGGTGCATCAATGCCAACATCTTCATGTGCAATGAGTGGACGGAGAAGATCCCATTCCTGACTCATCTCCATATTCTTTTATTGAGTCCATGACGTTGGATATAAATTTTAGCTTCAAAAAAACTTTGTATATAGATTCCCTCCAACATGGAAGAAAAGGCAGATGTATGAGTGTTATGCGATCTTGTCACTTTGGAAGTTGCATATTCCATATTATTCAGTCTCCCTCCTTCAAGAAGCACATGTTCACTGATACTTCCTTCTTCTTCTTCTTCTTCTTCTTCTTCTTTTTTTTGGTTTGAAACGATGATGATATTTCATTAAAAAGGCCAAAGCCAAACACATTACGAAATACAAATATACAAATGTACAACCCATGCACCCTAGGCAATCCCCCGAAACAAGCTATAGATGAAGTTAAGGATTCTACACTTCCCCCCACTCCTTTACATTGAGCATCACCTTTTTGATAACATCTATAGTTCTTCC
The DNA here is from genome assembly GCF_029962835.1 of Magnolia sinica. NCBI lineage: Eukaryota > Viridiplantae > Streptophyta > Magnoliopsida > Magnoliales > Magnoliaceae > Magnolia > Magnolia sinica. Next base: position 87,941,659 of record NC_080576.1, on the reverse strand, counting down.
CTTTTTATTTCTAAAGCACTGCTCATTCCTTTCCCACTGCGAAGCCTAAAGAGCCGCTAATAAGCTTAGCCTCCATACCCTTTTCCCTGATTTTCCTATTCGCCCACCATGCCAAGATAGAAGAAATTCCTCTATCGAGTTTGGAAACATCCAATCAACCCCAAATAGCCGAAGAAGATGACTCCACATCTCCCTTGCAAAGGGCAATGGATAAAGAGGTGATCCACTGATTCTACATCTTTGTAGCACAATAGACAACTGTTGGGGAGAATCATACTCCTCCCACACAAATTATCAATTGTTAACATTTTGTTCCTCCCTACAAGCCATCTGAAACAGCCACCTTCAAAGGAGCACCGTATCACCATAGCCAAGATGTATCCCATCAAAATCATCTCTTTCACACAGAGACCGATAAAGAGGTCTTACTAAGAATTATCCTGATGTTCTTTTAACCATTTTATGGAATCTGGATTTGATAGCCTCGGAGAAACCTTTTCTAGCATTACTTTGAATGATCCATTTAAGGGACCATCAACACACCATGCATCCTCCCAGAAGAAGATATGGGGACTATTACCAATTCCTCATCTGGTTCCCTGTTTCATCAACATCAACAGATTCAGAAATTGCAGAAGGTGTAAGCTTTGGAAGAGATATAGTTTGAGATCAGTTTCCAGAGATTGAACCTTCTGACTTAGCTGACCAAAGCTGAGGCTAAGGTTACTACTTTGTGGATGGCCCTCCAAAGTCTTGATGTTTTGACGCTAGGATCTGATCAAGGTGACTAACCGAGATCACTTAAACCATATTTCGAAGTTGGGGCAGATGACCTTTTTCCACAGCCATCCTCATTTTGCGAAAGCCTCTATAACCACTTTTTGAGCTATGCCACAGTCAAAATCTTCAACCATCTAATGCCCATTCGTCTCATCTTTTTCGCTTTGCATATTTATGACCATTCCACCCTCCTTTCCTTGCCATGAGAAGTCTTTCTTTAGTTTCTCCAACCTTTCCATTAACTAACCAAACATTGGAAAGGGACATGTAATAAATCCACAAATTAGGTAGGGCTGCTTTTATGTGTGTGATCCTTCTACCAAATGGGAGGTACTTGCCTTTCTAGATAGGAAGTTTCCATTATTTTTTATGGTTTTTCAATAGAAAGAGGAAGGCCCAAGTAACTTGATGGACACAAACTAGCTCTACAATCTAGAATCACATTAAGACCTGTCAGAGAATCAACGTTCATTTTAACACAGTTGCAAGAATCGTGAATCAAAGTAGGAAGAAATTCGGGTGCAAGAGTGGGAAGCGAATATTTCAAAATCTTGGGTATAAAGAGCTAGGGAAGTGGGAGCGGGAATGAGAGTTGGAAGTGCAATTTGAGGTGGGAGTGGAGAAGGTTTGTGTAATTAAGTTTTCCCCCAACACTTCTTATTTGCACCAATTCACATTTCGACCGGAGGCTGCCTCCTAACATTCCAAGATGACCTTCAACCAGCCATCTTGTTCCCTTGGTGCATCACATATGAGTAACATGTCATCTGCGAACTAGAGATAAGATACTTAGAACTCTGATTTATCTACTCTGAAGTCTAAACCGTTAATGATGCCTTCCTGGGTCCCTTTGTTCAGCATTCTGCTTAGCGCATTTCTTTGCCACAGTCGTAAAAAGAATCAGAGAGAGTGTTACCTAGTCTCAAGTCTCGGCCCCTAAATCCTCTAAAAAATAACTTTCAGAACACAGTTGATGAGAACTAAAAACAACGCCAAACCAATGGATTCTCCTACCCAACCCATGCATCTGATGCCAAACTCCATTCTTCTCAACATATATTTTAGGAAGAACCAGAACCATTCTATTCGACAAGATCTTGCCTGCTTTCAAGGACCTCTCACAAGGCAAGTTTTGGGCTCTAGCTCATCCAAGTGGGTGGTCCACTAATTGGACCATTTGGTTTCATTGACAAAGTGCACTGCTAATGGCACTTGAAACATATTGGACCTAAAATCTTTTGAATTCTTTAGAAATTGAAATAATTGTTTTATAAACTTTTTTTTTTTTTTTTTTTTTGCATTTTTAATTAACATCATTTTTGAAGCTTCCTTTTGCATATAGGGATGGCTGGAGCTAGCCAGTGCCCGGCATTCCATGGGTACATCACGCATCACCAGTGCATTATTCGATCTCAAATTGCATTCTGCTGCCACCACATTGCAAGTGAACCTACCATATGATGAATCAGCTTCAGGTATTTGATGAACTGCTGAAGTTGCATTTGATTCAAGTTCTGAAAGATGGGTACCTTATCACCACCCCATTTGGCTGCATCTGCTACGAGAACCATTCTACTGTGGAGGAATTATGTAATCCCTAGCCTAAAGAACTGTATACTATCCTTTGGGCCCTGAGTTCATATTAGGTGGGTATGATGGGCAACGTTGTGGGTGGACCATGGCCCAAAAATCTACTAGGTTGGAAGATCCTAAGTTCCTAACCATCCAATCTTCAGCCTTTTTCCTCTTGGATGTGGATCATTCCTGTAACTTTTACATTAACTGTCTATTTTAAGACCACTGACTGAAAGCTTAGGATTACCGTTGGGGCATGTCCATCTATAGGGTTTCCCATTAGACAATTGGAAGATCCTAGCCATTCAGTCCTCAGCCTTTTCCTGTTGAATGTGGACTGTTATTGCAATTTTCACATTATCTGTCTATTTTATGACCACTGATTGAAACTTGAAAGTTTAGGATTGCCCCATCAGCAATCACTTTGAGGCATGTCCATACACAGGGTCTACCATTAGATGGAAGATCCTAGCCATCCAATCCTTGGCCTTTTTTTTTTTTTTTTTTACTTTTTTTTTTTGTTGAATGTGGACCATTCTTGCATTCTTTACATTAATTGTCCATTTGAAGACCACTTATTGGAGTTTTTAGGATTGCCCCATCAGAGATCACTTTAAGGCATGTCCATTAAGAGGGTCGCCCATTGATCATTGGAAGTTCGTAGCTGTTAATGACTGTGGATGTGAGTCTTACCATTATGTGGCCCACCTGAATGACTGTAATAAGGGGCTGTACAGTTGTACAGCCCGCCTAGTCCCGCCTAGTCTTTAGGTTTGTTGTCCATGTCCTCTTCTTAGTGAGAAAGAAGAACAAGAACGAAAGAAATGAAATGCAATAGGAAAACTGAATAATAAAAGATCCTTGTTTATTCTTTCCTCCATCCCATCCATATTCATACAGATGGAATTTTTATCATGATTCATGAACTAGTGTAGTGTTTAGTCCCTTTATGTAGTCTATTAGGTGCACTTAATATGCACATGTCATATTGTAAGTAGGCAATGGGTAGTTTTGGCATTTTTCTTTCTTTTTTGCCATAACATAAAAACGAAGAGAGTAGGGAAGTACAACCTTAGTTTTTCTCTCTCCATTCTCATTTTTTCTCTTCCTCCTCCTTTCTATTTCCTTTCACTTTTACACAAATCTACATGGTACCAGAGCAGGGTTCATTCTAAATTGCATTGCTTTTCTATCTTCTGTCTTGCAAAATTCTTTTTTCCTTTTCTTTTTCTCTTTGCTCTTCATTATCTCCCTTGTGTTGGAAGCACTCTAAGAAACCCAAGGCTTCTTCTTCTTCTTTTTTATGGGTCGGGCCTTCATAATGATTTGCGAGTGAGCGGGAATGGTTTGTTTGTGATCCTCGTTTTTCTTGTGTTCGGTTAGAATGTATGGACTTATTGTTTCGTCAGGTATGGTGTGTACATCGTGTGGAGCTTGCAATTGGAATCTTCTTATATCTAGAAGAGTTAGCCTTCATTCGTGTAAGCACTATGATATTTTATGTAATTTCTTCTTCTAATGGAAATGAAGGATGATCAAATATCTCGATTCCTAAATCCATCTGATTTTCTAGGGGTTCAAATTGCCTCTATAAAATTAAATGGAGCAAATAATCTCTAGTGGTCTAAATCCATCCGAGTGTTATTATTATTATTATTATGGTTAGAGGCAAATTAAAATATCTAACTACAAAGTAACCAGATGAAAGTGATAGCATGTAAGATCAGTGGATCTAGAAAAATACTCAAATCATGACATGGTTGTGGAACAGTATGGAAATGTTTGTTAATGTGAATGTGATGTTTTTAGATACTGCAAAGGAGGTGTGAGATACATTACAAGAGATGTATTCATTCAATAAAAACATCTCTCGTACATATCAATTATTTACATTGTTCGGAGTATCCTCGATATTATCGAAATATCCCGATATTATCTCTCTCTCCAGCTCAACGATACCGATAACACTAGTAGTATCAGAAATTCCAAGTATCGGTGATGCATCGCTAGTCTTGCCAATCTCTCGATATCACCAATGTATCACCAATATTTTTGACTGTATAAATTCTAGGTGTCGCTTGTATTGCCAATGCATCAATATCTCCAATGTATCACTAATATTTTCGACCATGTAGATTCCAAGTGTCGCTTGTATCGCCAGTGTATCGACAATATTTCGATAATATTGCCAATGTATCTGTTTACTAAAAGAATTCATTTCATTTTTTTTTTTAATGGGCGCATGGTTGCACGCAGCGATCAAATTGTCGACGATTTTATCATTAACTCAATATGGGCGATATCAAGACCACATTCTTTCATCTCTTTTTCAGTTGTTGACGATTTCTCGATAAAATATTGTGTGTTGTCGATATTTTGAAATATTTATGGATGTTTGGATGGAAGGTAGGATGGTTGGATGGATAGAGATGGGATTGATGGGATGGTTGGACGGATTTTTTACAACAACACATGCTTTTAAGCCCCCCCCCATTAAATGGAAACCTATTATGTATGCATTAAAAAAAAATCCTAAATATGCAAATATATGTATTTTAGCATCTCCTGAAGTTTCACTGAAAATTTTCACCATTTCCCCCATGTTATTTCTTGTTATTGGCGATATTATTGACGATATAGATATTGTTTCCATATCCTTGACCAGCGAAACTCGTAGCGATACTGATACTTTGAACACTTATTTGAAAAGATTTTGCATTCCAACAAAGGGATAAGTCCTTTGGTGAATATTATTCGAAAATCAAAGGAATATGGGATGAGTTGAATGTGTATCAACCACTTACTAATGATTTGAAGAAACAAAGTTAACAATGTGAGGAGTTATGTATGGCTAAATTCCTATCTAGCTTGAAATTAGAATACGAGTCAGTGCATGCGCAAGACTTGTGTGGCAAATCCTTAAATGAAGTTTATGCTTGCCTTCAACAATTATTATTGGGCTCTACAGGTGGAGCCAATGACAGTTCTGCACTGACATTATTTGTTGGATGAGGCAGAGGTGGTACTTGTGACAATTAAGGTAATCAATAAGGTGGCAAACATAATCAAGGAGGTTGTGGAGCTAGGAAGCGTACTCATTATGGGCTCACTAATCACATTGTTAAGAAATATGGGGACATCCATTGGAAGCCTTCTTTGGAAAATCATGCATCTTATTATAAAAAGAGCAGTTAGTCTTATTCTGTTGGTTCTACTCTTACGACTCAACAACCAAGTACATCTAGTGACATAGTCACACATTCCTAAGGTGAACACTCCCAAGTTTTTAAGAACAGTCTATCTCGACCACTACTTCCACTTCTACAGTATTGAAGAAATCAGTCTAACTTGACCACTACTTCCCACTTCTACATTCACTTTAGCGAACTCAAGTACGATTTGTTTGGGTCCAAGTCCTCTGCTCCATTGGTCATTAACTCTAGAGCTTCTCTGACCATATGATAGGTTAGTGTGGTGCCTTTTCCTCTACTGATACACTTTTGTCGAGTTCATCTATCATTTTGGTAGATGGTACCCGATCCAAAGTGTGTGGAATGGGTATTGGCCATCCAATTTCATTTTCTTTCATTTTCACCTATTCTCTACATAGCTAAATTTCCTTTCAGCCTTGTGTGTGTTGGTAAACTCAAAAAATCACTTAAACTTCTAATTTTCTATCATTCACACTGTGTTTTCCAAGATCTAAAGACGAAGAATAAGATTGGTGGAAGACATGAATATGATGGGCTTTACTATCGTGACCGTGAAGTAATTGGAACAAAAGCGCTGACAACATCTCTCCTTACCAGCAGCATTGTTGTCTTGATCACCTATCTTTGAAGATTCTCAAAAGTGTCATTCCTTCATTATTGTTTGTTTGCTTTAGAATGAGAAGTGTGTGAGTTAAGTAAGCATCATTGAGTCACTTTTTCACCATGTGTGGAAAAGCATAGTCTAGTTCCATTTGCTATGGTTTATTTAGATGCTTAGGGACCTGTTTGATTCTCTTGTGTGTAAGGTAATAGGTATTTTGTTACCTTTTTAATGATTTTTCAAGAATGACTTGGCTTTATTTAGTTAAACACAAATATAAATTGTTCTTTATTTTTAAAATCTTTCATATGGAACTACATAATTAATTTAACTCCAAAGTCCGTGTGTTTTATTTTGATAATGCTAAGGAGTATATATCCAATTCTTTTTAGCTTGTATTTATTTGAAAATGGTATTTTGCATCAAACATCGTGTGCTTACACTCTACAACAAAACGGTGTCATAGAATGGAAAAACCATCATTTGCTTGAGGTAACACATGCCTTGTTGATTCATATGAATGTCCCAAAAAGTTTGGATTGATGTGGTTTTAAGAACATGCTATCCAGTAGAATGTCCTATGCCTTTATAAAAAAAAATAAATCAATAGAATGCCCTTTACTGATTGTTGTACGTGAATAGCAAGGAGATGAACCTCCACAGACTACGGCACGACCCAAACCATGTGAGATTCGGCAAGGAAAAACTCCCACACTTCCCGAACAAAGGACTAATGGATAAATAAGTGGTCGATTGATTGAAGGCTTAGAAAGTTTTCCGAAGGCTTCTCATTATGGCTATTTGGAAAGAGCGGAATGAGCAGTGTTTTGGAAATGGGAGGTCCTCGGTGGATAGTGTGATAAAGATAATTTTAGGTCTTGTTAAGGGATGGGAACCTCGTGTTTATACAGCCAAGGTTGCTTCTTTTACTTCTTTTTTATTTGCAGATTAGAGTTGCATTATATTCTTTTCCTGCCTTATATCGGGCGTTCTACTAAATTGATGTTATCTCTCTTCTCTCTCAAGAAGAAAAAGAAAACCAAGGAGACGATCAACCACCTCTTAATCTATTGTTCCTTCTCCTATGAAGTCTTAATACCTCTTTGTTTATGCCAATGTCAATTAAAGACCTTCTCTCGGCTTAAAATGGAGGAGGAGGGAAAGAAAGGACTAAGGAGGGCAATCTGGCATCTTCTTCTCATGGCGTCTCTTTGGGCCATTTGGAGAGGGATGAACAACATGCCTTTCGGAATTCTCCCAACTCGGCCATTGGGTGGTTTGGGCATCCTGTTATAAGAATATTGATCCATGTAAATGCCCCAGTTGTTAGGGTTGTAGCTGCTTTCTTTGTTTGTGTTCTTTTCAGCTTTTGACGAATTTCTAATAAAAGCTTGGTTGCCTTTATAAAAAGAAAAAGAAAAAAGAATGCCCTATGCTATCTTGACTGGTCAGTCGCCTCATGCAAATTTTTTTCCAGGTGTTTTATTGTTCTCTTTGCCCTCCTTGGATGTGTATGCTTTATTCATCAGTTGGAGTCGGGCTAGGATAAGTTAGAATATAGAGTTGTTAAATGTATTTTTCTTGGGTATTCTAGAGTGCAAAGGGGTTACAAGTGTTAAAGTCCTTGTCTTCGAAGACAATTTCTTTGTGCCAATGTTACCTTCTTTTAGTCCACTCCATTCTTCTTAAACAAAGGTAGATCTCTTGTCTTGGAAGCTTCGCAATCTTATCCCAGTGTTGTTACAATTCCTATTGAAGAAGACATCCAATTGCCTCCTTCCACTGATTCACCTATCCCATTGCTGAGCCTACACTTGAAGTTTACTCACGACGAAAACAGGGAGATAGTGTTGCCAACCATGATGTCCCATCCAAGAGGATATAGCAATTTCTCTTGGATTTATCAACCTCAGTAGGAGACAATATACCTTGATATTATTGATAATTCTTTTATTCAAAGGATCTTCCCATCTTAATTGAAAAAGGCAAATATCTTTTCAGGAAGAAATATAATTCTGCTTCCTTTTTTATCTTCTTCCGAGCCTGTTGATCTAGTCACTTCACCCATATCTCCCGATTCATGTGATCTCCCTATTGCTTTGAAGAAAGATAAGCATGCATATACTAACCATTCTATCTTCAAATTAAAATCTTTTCATTGCTTGTCTTCCGTCTTTCGTAAAGTTTCCCTTTATCGTCTCACTATGTTCCTAAGTCATACTAGGAAGCCTCGTCACATACGGGGTAAAAGCAGGCTATAGAAGAAGAGATGGTTGCACTTCACCAAAATGACACTTGAGAGCTAATTAGTCTTCTAGTCTGTAAATGCAATGTTGGTTGTTTGGGGATGTTTGCAAGTAAATTTCAGCCCGATGGTGCAGTTAAACAATTGAAAGCTTGCTTAGTTGCCAAGGAATACATTCAGACTCTCAACATCGTCTATACCGAGACCTCTTCAGTTATCAAGCTTAATTCCATTCATGCCATTCTTTATGTTGTTAATCATGCGTGGCCCCCTATTTAAGCTTGACGCTAAAAATGCCTTTTTTTCGTAGTGATCTCACAGAAGAGGTCTATGTGGAGCGACCACCTAAGTTTGTTAAGACTGCCAAGCTTAATTTCATTCACACCATTCTTTTGAGTTTGTTACTCAGGAGGAGTTAGGTAAGGTTTGTAAATCACCACGTGCATGGTTTGAAAATTCAGTAAGATTATGTTGATCTATGGTTTTCTCTAAGTCATGTTGATAATTTTGTCTTCATATGAAGAGGCGCCTCTTGTCTGATTGTATTAGTTGTGTATGTGGATGACATTGTAGTTACAAGAGTCATAAATAAAGGAATTGAGTTGAAGACCTAGAAAGGTAACAAAAGATTGGTCGAAAAACTCATCGACCTAACAATCACTAGGCCAGATTCATCATATGCTTTGAGTGTGGTATGTCAGTTTATGAGTTCTCCTAGGGTGCCTCACATGGTTGCAGTTGTTTGGATTCTGCGATATCTCAAAGGAGCACCAAGCCAAGGAATTTACGTACAAGGAATAATCATTTTCAACTTACAGGGTATTCTGATGCAGATTCGACAGGCTTCCCAACTGACAGGCGATCTATTAGTAGGTATTGTACATTTGTGGGAGGGAATTTGGTCACATGAAAGAGAAAAAAGCGTTGTTTTAGCCCGATCAAGCGCTGAAGCATAATATAGGGTGATGGCTCACCACTTGTGAGCCATCAAGTGTGGATTAAGAAACTATTACAGGAAAATGGATTTGCAGTGAACCTACAAATGTAGTTATTTTTCGATAATCAGGCAACGTCCATATTGCAAATAATCCAGTTTATCACGAGAGAACCAAGCATGTTGAAGTCAATTGTCATTTAATATGTAAGAAGGTTTCTAATGGTGAAATTTCTATGTTGTATACTTGGTCTCAAGATCAACTTGCTGATGTGTTCACCAAAGCTCTTGGCCGTTGTCAGTTTGCACATGTGTTCAAGCTAGGCATTGGCGTCCACGCTCCAACTTGAGGGGGAGTGTTAATGACTGTTAATGTGGGTCATATGATTATTCGGCTATCTAGATGACTGTAATATGGGGTTGTACAGTTGTACAGACCACGTAGTCTTTAATTATGTCCACGTGTCCCTTTATTTAGATTATTAAGTGCATTTAATGTGTACATGTCATATTGTAAGGTGGGATATTTTGGCATTTTTCCTCTTTGTTTATTCTTTTACTTGATTTTTTTAAAAAAGGAGAGTAGCGATGTACAACCCCTGTTTTTTTGTCTCCATTCTCTTTTTCCCATCTCTTCTCTTCCTCTTTTCTATTTCCTCTCACTTATATATAACTCTCCACTATTCATCCAATCCTTGGCCTTTTTTCCTGTTGAATGTGGAATTGTGGACCATTCCTGTATTTTTTGAACCTTATTTTAAGACCATTGATAGAAAATTTAGGATTGCCCCATTAGAGATCACTTTGGGCAGTGTTAAATAGCGTGTAGCGTATAGCGTGGCGTTTGGCCCTCTATAGTGTGTAGCGTAAGTTACACAATCCTTAATATTTTTTACTTAAAGTAATAGAAAATATGATAAAAATTTTAAAATGCATAATTTCTATGAGTTCTTGACTATGAATCTGAATCATCAACCATTTATTTCCATGCAAAATCTCTCTCTCTCTCTCTCTCTCTCTCTCTCTCTCTCCCTTTAGACATCTCTACGTGTGACTTCTTCTTTTATTTATTTATTGAAACATCACAAATTAATAATATATACCACAATTTGGATGGTTCAGGTTAGTTTAATGTAGTGCCATGTGTCATAGGTATAAGTCATCGCCATTTTAAAGTAGGTGTTAAACTAACATAGAAAAAACACTTTAAAAAATGAGATTTTAGGTAGCTTACGCTATCTATGCTTCACACTACGCTATAGTACATGTAGCTTACGCTACATACCCTATAGCTTACGCTACATGGGAGTTACACTACTTGCGTATGCTACGTAGCGTTTTCGCTACGCTACACTACATAGCGTACAATACACGCTATGCTACAGCGCTATTGAAAACACTAGCTTTGGGGCATGTCCATCCACAGGGTCTCCCATTGGATCATTGGTCTAGAGCATTGAACAACGAACCCCACTTGTAGGAACTCAGGGCACAAGGATGCTGCATATATTCCTCGGTCAAGGATATATAATTCCTCGACACTGATACATGGTTTATTGTCGAGAACGTTGATGAATGGCTGTGCCTATGAGTGTGTGCCAGGGATAAAATCAGGGCACAAGGATGCTGCATATATTCCTCGGTCAAGGATATATAATTCCTCGACACTGATACATGGTTTATTGTCGAGAACGTTGATGAATGGCTGTGCCTATGAGTGTGTGCCAGGGAAAAATTAATATTGAAGAACCACTGAACAATTTGCCATTGTAGGTGATCCTACGGTGAACCAGCCACATTTTACTCTATCTAAGTGGGCATCTCTGAGTGATAGAAAATGTGACTCCGGGGAGGTTGAAATTGATGAGGAGTTGCAGAAGAAATCATATAACTCCCAACTACGACATAGGGGTCCATCCACTGGTATAGCTGCTTCCCCCCCACCAGACTAAACATAAAATGCAAAATGGTTGTCACTTTGTTTCACTTATCAGTGACTTGCTTTCCATACACGTGGCAAACATGTATGAGATCCAAACTGATCTGCAAGTACACCCTGCCTTGAATGGGCCATATCCACACATTCACATTGGTTGGACAATCCTAACCCTTGATTGGAGGAACTTTTAGGGAAAGAAATGGATGCTCAAAGAAACTTTGGTTGAATTTTTTATGGCCATCTATTTTCTCTCCCCAAAAGTTCTGAAAAACAGTACTCTTCTAGAGGGAAAAGGAAAAAAGATTCAAAAACTATAGGATTGTCAGATCAGTGTATTTTTGGGGTATATTTGGCAGGCGTACAGAAAGAAAGTCACCGTTAATTCCCCCAAAAAAAAAAAAAAAGAAAGATCAAATGAAATTCATATAAGGTTCCAAATTTGGACAATGGCGAAAGTTCGTTTGAAGGACGAAAATTCCCTCAATCTAACCCTTTTCTAGCCTCTTGAAAAAGTTGTTGCTAATTGTATTCTATTGCAATTAAAACGGGGCTAAATCTCAAACCACTATAAGATGTAACAGCTGACCATATTCCAGAGAAACTGAAAGCGGGTAGTCCTTTATCTGCTAGAAGCAGCAGCTCACTGTATTCTAGTGCACCCGAAAGAGGCTAACTCTTAACTGCTAGAGAATTTAGCGGCTAACTGTATTCCAGAGAAAACCATTACAACTTTTAACGGGTTAAATTGTGAGTATTCGTCCCCACCTGAAACGGAACTTCCACTTGAGTCCAAATTTGGGCCCTTGTGAAATTACTTTCAATTTCTTTCTTGAACTTATGGAATTTCCAGTCCCTTTCCTGTATATATTTATAGAAATAGCTCTCTTTTTGTAACATTCCCTTTTTGTTCCCTATCAAAAGATGTCCAGGAAAAAGATTCAGAAACCAACGGAAAGACTCTTGCTGTTGATGATCAAGTAAGTGACTGATCAGTTCTCTTCTTTTTGAGATATTGACCTTTACAACACTAGAAAATATTCTTATAATAACCATTTAAGATATTTAATTACCAATGAATGAGGCACAAATATTCTTAAATATAGAAACTATCGGATGTGTTAGTGGCCATGTCTTTGTGGAAAATAATTGTATTAGCTCTTATATCAGTGATCACAGACTTGTGAGTTGGCCTGCAAGAAAAAAGAAAGAAAGAAAGGACCAACCACATCAAAAGACCAAGGGGTTGTTTAGATTTTTAAGTTACAAGCACTTTACACCTTCTCAGGTGTAAACTGTTTGCATGTCATTTTTTTTTTGGATTTTAAGTGGTAATATATGTTTGGCTAACTTGTGCAATGTTTATGTATAAAGTAGGTATTCACACCACAGAGCTTGGAGCTGCAAATCCCTCCAGAATCGGCAAATCACATAAAGAGGACTTGATTTTCTTGTCGGTCTGGGAGAGCATCAAAGCTTACACGCATCAGACGGATTGGATGCCCCCCACCCATCATAGTGGGCCCCAAATGCAATCTAGAAGTTTTTAATGGTGGACGTCCCATCCTTTCCTCTCATGCATCATACTTGCATGCATTGGATGGATTGGATGTCCCCCACCCATCATAGTGGGCCTCAAATGCAATTCGGATCCCTCACCCGTCATAGGAGAGCAAGCTTGCATGCATTGGACGGATTGGATGTCCCCCACCTATCATAGTGGTCTCCAAATGCAAAATGGAAGTTTTTAATGGTGGGCGTCCCATCCTTCTCGTGCATCAAAGCTTGCACGCATTGGACGGATTGGATGTCCCCCACCCATCATAGTGGGCCCCAAATGCAATCCGGAAGTTTTTAATGGTGGACATCCAATCCTTCCCTCTCATGTGGTCCATTTGATGATCAATCAAGCTGTTTTTTGGGGGGCCATAGGAGAGCATCAAGGGAAGCACAGATGGACATATATGATGTATCATACACATTACGGTGGGCCCCACACGTCATGAGTGGTATCAACCATTGTGTTCTCTTATGTATAATGTCTTTTGAGTTGTAAAGACTATTTGTAATTTGAAACATGGCTTTTGTTAGGTTTCAGATTACAACTAAAAGGTGTAAAAAGGTGTAATGTGTTTACAACCTGTAAAGCCTTTACATGCAAATGCAGGTATCCAAACAGCCCTGCAATCCTTTTACCTGTAATCCCTATACAATTTAAGGATTTTACAGGCATCCAAACGACCCCTAAGGATTTGTTTTGGCTCAAGTTCCGTGAAAAGCTTTTTCCCACAAAACCAATTGATGCAAGATAATTAACCACTTGCTCTAAAAGCTCGAACTGTTAGAGTATGACGAATTAATCCCTTTATCTCATAGCCCCGACCCCACATCTCATGGGTTAGGAATTCGGCCGAACCCCCCTTGTGGGCTCCAAATCACATGGGTACCGCATCACACAGGCCGCCCACCCCGAGTGTGTCCCTGCATCCTATAGGCTACCTCACTCGAGCCCGGTGTGAAATGCGCATTAATCACCCTCGGTGAGGAGTCTCGTACACAAGACCTCCCCCGTGGGCTCCGCCCACCCCAAGAATGCCCTCGCATCCCACAGGCGACCTCACTCGAGCCCAATGTGAAAATGCCCCTGCATTACCGATGTTTTTGTTAGTGGGCTTTTTAACACCTATTTCATCAGGTGATTTTGCAAACGAAAACTTTGGGCAGGTTTCCAAATGGGCACAAAACTTTCATTTTGAGATCTGGAACATGGGTTTTGTCTAAAACAACTGTTTTGACGTGCATCCCAAGAGGCCCTAAATGTGCACTTGGATCTACAATTTAAACAGGTACCTTCAGTTTAATTAAGATAAAAGACCATATTGTTATAGCATTTCTTACTATTCATGATAAGTAGCCCTCAAAATGCAATTCAATCATTTCAAGTCCAACTTGAAAGTAACATAATTGTAGTTAATCGACAAGGGTGAAACAATGAAATGAGGGTGAAACAGCGAAAAAACGAGACAAGAGGAGATCTATTGGAGTGAGGCGAGAAGAATCTGGAGAGGATGCTCGTTTACACCTTTGGATTTGATCATCAAGGGAAGGAGAATGGAGGTCAAGGATGGGAGGGAAGGTCATCGGTAAGGGTTGTGAGGGGCGAGGGAGGCAGGATGAGGGAAGGTGAGGCAAGGGAGGGGAGGGAAGAGGAGGGAAGACTACCAGGAGTTTCAACACCTTGTTAAGGGTTCGAGTACCCATAGGTGGTGAAATCCCATTAAGGCGTGAGTGTGTGGGGGTGTGTGCGTGTGTTAAAAAAAAATGTACAAAAAAAAGGAGGGAAGAGGAGGGGGAAGGTTGGTGAGGGAGAGGGGTAGAAAGCAACTGACGAAGGGAAATAAAGAGAGGGGTGGAGAAGAGGGTGAGCAAGGGCTTACAGAGAGGAGGAAAGAATTACAGAAGGGCCAAGAGAAAAGGGTATACAAGGAAGGGTGGGGAAAGGAGAGGGGTCCTTGGACTAGGTGGAGTATTGAGAAAGAGGCTTAGAGTCAGCAGAGGGAGGTTGGATCGCGGTTGAGAAGACAAGGAAGGCTCTGCTAAAAGGAAAAAAGCGTATCGTTGGCGGGTCTCTATCGAAGCTCCCTACCTTGTTCGTGGAGAACTTCTCACAGGATTGGATGCCTACAGATTTTTTGAGAGTGTTCAAGAACTCTAGGGCAGTGAAGGAGGTGACCATCCTGTGTGTTCGAAAGTCATCAACTATTCGGGGCTTCGCTTTTGCCTGGATGAACTTAGCGGAAGAAGCTTCTCAAGTGGTGGCTTTGTTGCATGGAAAAGACTTCGATGGGAAGAAGATTTACGTAAAGGAGTCAAAGAGTGGATCAAAAGTAGTTAATGAGGCTTCGATAAAGAAGATGGAGGGCGAAAAGGGTGGTAAAGGATGAGCAAAGTTGAGGCCCTTCATGGATGTCGACAATAAGTGGGAGGTGTAGAGAAGGGGGCTACCGTGGATGCTGCCAGCAAGAATATGGGTGGTGCATGTGCAGCGGGAGGGACATCACCCAAATCTTTCAAGGATGTAATCATGGGAAAAGATCTAGACCAGGAGCCGAAAAGCTCATCGCGGCATTAGGAGAAGAAGAGCAATCAACAGCAGAGAAGTGGGAAGGAGGTGTTGGCTTCGGACCAGGAATTGGAGGTGAACCCCTGGGTGATAGAGAATGCATGGAATGAGATGCAAGCATTTGTAGCAGCTCGATCAAGGACCATTACTTCATTGGTAGAGACCTTGAGGTGGAGGCGAAGGACACCATTATCTGGTTTGTTGGGGAGGATGAGGTGTGGATCTCCTTAAAGCCCTACACATATCTAGAGTGGGTAGTCATTGTGGGATTCCTCTTCAATGATGGACCAGTGTTGTCTATGCACAAATGGTTGGGAAGCTCGATTTTCGGCAAAGATGATGTTTGGTTTTTTGTTTTGGTGCTTGCCGTTGGAAATGTGGTTCATGGATACTATCATTGGATTGGGATCATGTCTAGGAGAAGTTACTGTCAATTCAACAATAGAAAGGGGGGAGGAGCTTAGTGTAGCAAGGATTTGTGTGCGAAAGAAGAGAGTAGTGGAGTTTATTCCAATTGTTGTTGGTGACAAGATGACATTAATCCGAGTGGAGGGAGAGGTTAGATGGGGCAAGTCGAGGAGATGGGGAGAGGTTTGGCTGCAGAGGAGTGAGGTTGCTTAGCCGGTTGCAACTTAGCTAGGGGGAGATTATGGAACACCATCATGGTGGTCCGGTGGAGCATTGAGTCCAACGGGGCAATCATGTGAGATGTCGGTTAGCCAGTCGAAGGTAAGTGGGCATGAAGTTGCCTCTCTTGATGACGCAATAGTGTGTTTGCAAACGGGGGAGTAGGGACTGCAGGAGAGTCTCTTCGAGGTGCTGGTCGATGTCTATTGTTTTGACGTATGGCAAGGAGGTAGGCAGTTGCGCAATGGCGGCAACAGAGGCGCTGTTTGGGTGTCAAGGTGAAGCTAGGTTCGGAGTTTGAGCTTCTTGCATTGTGACTCGTTGCTTGGGGGCAGTAAGCTTGGGTGAGAGCCTTCGAAGGATTGGGCCATGTGCCCCTCATTGTCGCTGGTTCGGAGACTAAGTGGTGTCCAAAGCCTGTCTTGTGTGACATATTGAGAATGGGTGACTGGATGGCGCTTTTGAGGATTCTCATCTAGATGCGTCACTCTGTGAGCGATGCGGGATGGCTATATGGAGTGGGCCATTGTGTGGTGGGAGCATGTGTGCAGGATGGTTTTCAGGAACCTCGATTCCCTCATGTGTTCTCTCCAGAATCCAGATCGTGTGTGCCTCTCAGCTTCTTTGGCATGTGTGCCCCATTTGGTGGGTACCTAAAACTGATTTCATCTAATTTAGTTAACAGTAATTATGTATTAGAGATCAAGATCATCTAATAGAAAATTGTTATTAACATGAACTCAATATGTACTAGAAATCAAGACCTCTAATATGGAATTGTAGTTAACTGAAATGAGATGCTCCTTTTTAGTTGTCTACCAAACAGGGCCCTAGTCTTGTTGCAAAATGCATAATATTTTTTAATTTGTCTAATTCATGTTCTTCACCTTACCCATGACTGTCTGAGCCCCGATAAAAAACTCAGTAGAGGGTTAAGATTTCAACTTGTAGAAAAAATTTATTTGTTATAGAGTTAATTAAAATCAAGAGTTAGTGACTGAATATGTGTGTATTTGCCACTGTTTAATTAAAAGGTGGCAACTAATCCATTGTAACACGGCATGCATATACGGGCAAACAAATACGTCAATGCAGATCATTGAGACCTTGGACCCCATTGTGGACTGAGAATACCCTGAAAATCACAGTGGTCCAAGGATTCCAACCATCCAATTGGTGGTCATCAAATGGATAGTGTAAAGAAAAAAGCTCATCAGACCAAATTATCAATGAAATTGGATGGTTAAGATCATTTGATAGTGAGGTATTCAGGCTATGCTCCATCCGCATATGGTTCCACAGTTTGGACGGTCTGGATTGATGTACTTGTATCATATGTCATGTCTACAGTGGGTGCCATTTAATAAACCATGGCAGACTCAAGATCTATGCCATTGTTCGCCCCAATGGTTAATAACTTGGAGAACTGATAATATATAATTCTGTAAAGTTTACTATTGTAGGATAGAACTACTTGACCATTCATATTTATAGCTAATCTTTTTTCTTATTGAATCCTGCTTTCATAGATTCAGAAGGAGAGATCTAAGTCACTGTCTGTCTTTGGGACATTGGTTTCTCCAAAGCTTCGGTCAGCCCAAGTTTCATTCGAAACAGGTTCAAGTTATTTGACTTAGTTTGCTGCAGAAAATTAGAGATATTCAGATAAGAGGCATTAAACAATTCCGGGTCCAAGAGTTTCTACTGCAGAAAGGGGTTTTCTTTTTCTGTTTGTACAAGTGGGAGCCATGGTTCAGTCATCCTAGTGATTGGATCTTTGGCACATTCTTTGGTTGAATGTGGAACATTGCTGTATTTTCATTCTTAACTATCTTCTGGACAAATATTATAGGGCTGGGATTTTCTGAAGTGGGTTCAATCTTATGTATGGTTTAGATAATCGAACCATGGGGCCTCACATCAATGGTTTAGATAATCGAACCATTGGACCACACCTATACACACACATTGAAAACCAGTCATACTGTGGAAACTCTTGGCCCAAGCATTGTATAATGGGGTGTGCTCTGGTGGTATCGGTAACCACCGTAAGCTATGGTGGTACCGAGCATAGGTGGGGCTCACACGATGTATACACAACATTTGACCCGTCCATCAGATCATCCAATCACATTACCCCCAAGGCCCAAACATCAGCCCAAATGGAAACTCAGGTGGGTCACTGAAAAGGGACATGTTGAGAGGTGACGCCTATCCTTGATTTACATGGTGGCCTACCATTTTGTTTATAAGGAATCTAGGCTGTCCATATCCTTCATCTGAGATTGATGAAGCTTCAGGATTAAAAAAAACAGGCTGTTCTGCAACTGAGGTGGGTGCCAAGAATCAAAGAGAGGCATCCCCTCCCTCCTTATTCCCTCTGCTGTGGTCCATCAGAGTTTTTGATCGAGCTGATTTTGAATTATTTTGGGTAACCCGTGGGACTGCATCTTATGAATAGGTTAGATGTGATACATAAATAACATGGTCCCCACATTTGCCTGTACCACTGGGGTGCACTCTTGTGTAGTACCTCATTCAGGTAAATAAACATGCATATGCATGATCTTTACAGAATGTTTCCTTTTCCCTCAGCACTGGAAACTCTTGTAAAAATGGCAAATATGCGGTCTTCGATGTTATCTGCATATGCTCAAACCCGGCAAGAAATGGAGGGTGCGGAGTGACATCCTAGTTGTGTCTTCAGGACCTGACCAGGTACCTTATCATCCTAACCACGATTACTGAATTTCATTCTTGTGCAACATCAGCTATCAATTTTTGAGATGAAGATTGATTGTCGAATGCTGATTACAAATTGCTAGTAAAGATGTTACGACTGTCGAAAGTTACACGATAGCTCAAAATGCCATATAAATGTGTTCAAACTTCAAACGAACCCAGCTGATTGTTATCTGAAACTCCAAGTTACAAGCTTAACTTTAGGGGTGTAACTCTGGGGTCCTAATCTATGCACTATCTAACTGAATTGATGCAAGTTTATTCAAAGTCTATTCATATAATTTATAAATGTAAGAAGGCATGTGGAAACACAAGCAATACATCCAAAAGCAAAAGAATAATCGCTAGATCAGGTTACATACATGCAGTGTTTCAAATAGCCCCCATAGCGTAGTGGTAGTATACTCTACGTAGCGTAGCGTGGCTGTAGCGCTACATAGCGCGTAGTGTCCGTAGCGTAAGCTACAATGTATTTTTTTACTATTTTTTCAAGTTTTCTTTGTTTTTAATGTTGAGAAATGTGACACTTGAATTGTACATGATACTTTTAACCTATGGGATTTTTATTTCTTTTCATAATTGTGACTCGTGGTTTTAATTAGACATTATTAATTAAAGTGGTTTGCTTAGAAAGTTGTTGATGTGATAATTATTTGATTTGGCTTATATATGTGGATTGGCTTTTGATAAATGATAACTAATAACTTTTTGGAACATGCTTATAATTGATCAAATGAATCATCTTTTAGGCATTTTTATATTTTTTTCCTTTCTTTTTTTCACTATTTATTATATGTCCTATTTGTTAAATTAAAAAATAGAAATATCATGTAGCTTACGCTACACGCTATGTATTTACACTACATGCTATAGAGGGCTGAGCGCTACGCATCATGCTACCGCTATTTAAAACACTGCATACATGTTTGATTTTATGTTTGGGCAATTGGTGCAAAGGACATTTTTAGAAGCAACTCCCGACACGTGCCAAATTAGCACAGATGTATGACATCTGGACCATTCATCCGGTGACACCCATCCTGAACATGCCCAAAACCAAAATTCAGTATGGTCTACTTATCAGGTGGGTATACATTTTTGCAAAAAATTAACCGTTAGCAAAAAAAAAGATCCACCCGGGCCTTTATTCAAGATACCCGTGTCCCAGCTGAGGAGAAACTAAATTATATTGTGGCCACCGCACGTTCACAGTGGTCTCCACTTGATGATGGAGTCAATGTTGGTTGTTGTTTAAGTTACATTTGTATCCCGCCAAATTAGTACTTGTAATTTTGGGCAGTAGCAAATTTGACGTTGCTTGCTCCCCACCTGATGAGCTTCATATTTCATATTTCATCACATGAAGGACCTCACCAATCTCTGAGAAACCTATCACTATTACTTGCCAAGTGGCCATGGATTATTACAGCGACATCCCATAACACATGGGTGACTAATCTTCTTTAAAAGGACAAGGTTTTCTCATAAAAGGAACCCACCTCTAACTATAGCCAGGCTGCCATGGCCATTGGCGCTCACGGTCAGGATTGTAACGACTGTTGTGACTGGTGGCAACCCACATGTAAGTCTTGTTTACCCATCCAAAAGTGTGGCCCACAATTTAGATTGTTTGATCTCAGTTTCATATGTGCCTCTTGATTATTTCATAGTGCACACAGATGGGACCATCACACTTGAGAAGAGTGCATGCTTAAGATGAGTGGCATGTTTTCAAATTGGAGGGCCTTTCTTTGGATACAACCCAAGTTCCAAGTCTGCCCCTTCACACTTGTAATTTCATGAGCATGGGCAAATCCATCTTTCTGAATGGTTAATGACATTGCTTTCTCTATAATAAAAAATATTCACACATGTTATGAAGGAGGGGACCTTTTACAGTTATGTAAAGTGGGAGGGTTTTTTTTTTTAAATAAAAACTGGGCATGACAAGGGAATTGGACTAAAATGGGGGAAAAAAAATTTGTTTTTTGAGGATACACCACTTGATTTTGTCGTCCTCAATACCTGTACCCACTTTAGGGTAACATATGTTTCCATAACAGCCCACACTGTACCCACTCTAGGGTAACATATGTATCCATAACTGCCCATACTGTAACTCTTTAGGGTAACATACGTTTCCATAACTGCCCATATGTAATTTCAAGTCCTCTAGTCAGTGGCTATTATCCCACAAACAGGGTTGAGTTGTTGGATGTGGAACATCCATGATAGTGACCAACAAATGGAAGGTTGCCTCTCAGTGGCTTACCACATGCATGGATTCTGAATTCTTGACCAACCTGAGGGCATCTGAGTAGTGCAAAACATGGCCCCCACCATGAAGGTGACAAAGTCAGGGTAGTTTACGTACAAGGCCACAAGCTGATGATCAATGTGGGCAGTTGGGAATTTTATTCAAATGAAGGTATTCCATAATGGTAATGCTGGCCGTAATGGCCACTGCTGTTACCATTACCTTACAGGTTGTAACAGCTGTTATAGCGTAACTGTCCTTTTTAAATAATAATAATAATAAACTGTCTCTGACATTTTCTCTGTAACAATCGTTACTGCCGTTTCAGCCACATACCGCGTAAGGGTTAAACCATCCATTGTTTTGGTGTAGGAGTGCACCACTAATGAGTGGACTCATATTGTCATCTTTGGTGGGGACCTCATCCTCTGTTAAGATGTCCCCAAACATGCTAGGAGGGAACAAGTGATGCATGTAAAGGCATGTGTGGGGCTAGTAAATTTCATTATTGTCATTTTAGATTTTGATCTAAGAGGTCTTTTTATTTATTTATTTTCTTTTTCTTTTGTTTTTGCCTTATTGTTAGGTAAGCTACGCTTGAACCAGAGACCTCAATGTTGAAACACGCCGTCTACCATTGAGCTACAGGGAACTGCAGCTTATGTTCTGCAGTTCTCATTGGATTTCATTTGGCTAATTGAAGATGTGGTCATCAGCATCTAGACATTCGATGTATTTTATTATAGTTTTGTATCCTTGGCATGCATGTCACAACGTGTACATGGGTATAAACCATCCATGCCACAGCCTAAAATTCTCACTGATCTGATTATCTGAAATGTCAAATCGTATGGGCATTGCCCAGGAAATGTGGGCCTGGCCTGTTTACATTTTCAACCACTTGTTTGCAGGGCATGTCACAATGTGGGGACTTTTTTGCACTGTTAAGACAGTGGTCCATCCATCATGGGGTCTGGTAGATTGGATTCTTTCGAGGGTGGTACATGTGCTGGATAATGAATAGAAAGTTTTGGAAGAAAATGATAAATACGGACTCATGCACAATGACATAGCACTTGAATTTGAAGAGGTTCAATGGCTGGCTAGTGCTGTGGCACATGCAAGATCTATCTTGTTAATCATGTCGACCCCACTACGTATACTAATGGCCCAAAAATTAGGCCCGTCCGGTCAGTGGGCGGACCATGCGTATACCAAAATAAAAAAGGATTAACCAGTGGTCCATGTTCAATGTCCATGTTCGGCAACCTACATGCCCTTGGATGAAGGGTACTTGGTTTTGCAGTTAGGTGATCCAGACTGCCTGGCCGGTGGGCCTAACCTGGATGAAAAATAGCACAAAAACCACAAATGGCTCGACTACACTGAACTTCAACATGCGATTGTCTGATTGTCATAAACTCGGTGCCTCTGGGCCTAATAAAGGTGAAATTTCCCCAGAAATAACATATGGTGGGCCAAACGTGGATGAACAATGGTGTAAAGATCATGAACATGCCGAAATGGGCTGTCCAACAATCTTCTATACTTCTCTCACTTTCAATACCAACTTAGCCTTGGCAAAATTTAGAAATTTACAACCAAACATGGTACCAATCTCACAAGAATTATAATACTCATATACGAGTACCAGGGTTGTTTCTATGCATGGAAAGCTCTACCTAAGACGGGTTTCCATGTTATGGAGAGCTTTCCACAGTTTGGATGCAGTTGACACTCTCAAAAGACGCCTCAGGAGACTGAAATGCAGCTATTCATTGACAAAGGTTTCCACAAATACTGCTCTCATCTGCATTTCAACAACTACTTAACCGTGCTCTAGTAGAGGCAATGTCACGACCTTAAATCTAGTGTTGGTAATCCATGATTACGGGACACCAAATTTTAGTTGACAGCCTCCGTAGAACTTCGATTTTGGGACTTCCAACTATCACATCCTAAGTCCCATAAGCGGGGCTCCACAAGGAGGATTTTTGAAAGTAAAGACAACAAGCATGTATGTCTCAAAATTTCATCATATTCAACATATATTATTGTGTACAACTGAGCACATCAAGGCAAAAACAAAACATAAACCATGTCATATTTACTATACTTGATGTACACATTCAGGGTATTACAAAAAAATATATATATACACTGATATGTATAAAACAAAAAGGACAACTAGAGTCTGTAGCCTCTACTCCTGCAGCTTCCTACTCTCACCTGTAACAAAAAAAAAAAAAAAATAGAAAGAAAAGCTTGAGCTACTAAGCCCAATGAGTGCGTGTGTGCAGTGAAAATGCATGTTTCATTTCATGTTCCTCTAATACACATGCTTTTTGGCTCAATAGCAATAAAATAAAGATACAATGCCTACTCTTTCAACGTTTTCACAACTTTTCACATTTCTCAATTGGATCACCAGGGTCTAAAGCAGAGGTGGGATTCACATATGATTACTATTCACTTGTGTAGACTTTTCCACCGTGGTCAACTATAGAGGTGGGACTACATAGTTCACGGGCCGAACTAGTCTAACCCACTTGTGTTAAACCTTACTATCTGCTTAACAGCGAGAAGTAATTAGTTGCATGGCAAAACGATAGTGGACAATTTACTAGCTTGTCACACACAACCTATCTTTGCTTGCCCATAAACAGGTCAAGTCAAACTTCTCAACCAATCGACACACGTCGATGGAAGTCGCTGCCTACTTTGGTATTTCGACATTCCAGCGCTCTATTCTTCCACCCGGTCTAAGCATTGGTCGCTCCTAATGGTACCAATCGGAGTTTAGGGACTTTCACCCACGGACCCTCTACTCATGTCCTGTCGAATTACACATTTCCGGTGTGGTGTCAAACTCAAGTTATAACAAAGTATGTTTCATCGCATTTACAATTACCATATGCATAAGTCCACATACAAGCACAATATGTCATGGTTTTCAAGGCAAACATAGGACGACCTTCCTCATATGGTCTCCTCATACATTTAAGTTCCACATTTAAATTCCTCATAAGGGTCTCATGTAATACATCATGTATCTAGACGGTTTAAATACTCATCATAGACACATCGTGTGTTGCACCACAACCCACTATGACCACCATATTATGATATGAATCATTCACTCTCAAGCATGCAATGATACAACAACTATGAGTCATGCATATGATATGCACATGACTTAGCCAATCTAATTCCAATCCGGGATTTATTCTGCTATAAGACTTCATGCTACAAGTATACTTTTTTCTCAAAGAGTAACTACATTAAAAAGATGTAGGATATTTCTTTGAAACAATTTGTCAAACAGATAGCGGGCGGATGTAAGGGACAAAGACAGAACCCGTTTGTAAGGGACAAAGAGAGAACCCGTTAAAAATACGTATGACTTTCATCTAATCAGCCATTAATAACCTAGTCAACTAACATAGAAAATCCACTTTCATCTAATCAGCCATAACCTTAAGAAAGTCCAGCAATTATTTAACTTTAAAACAGAAATTTCAGCAATCTTCTAACCCTAAATGAAAATCCAGCGAAACTCTAACCCTAAAACAGAAAATCCAGCAATTCTCTAACCTTAAAATAGAAATTTCATGAAAATCCAGCGAAACCCTAACCCTAAAACAGAAAATCCAGTAACTATTTAACTTTAAAACAGAAATTTCAGCAATCTTCTCACCCTAAATGAAAATCCAGCGAAACCCTAACCCTAAAACAGAAAATCCAACAATTATTTAACTTTAAAACAGAAATTTCAGCAATCTTCTAACCCTAAATAAAAATCCAGCGAAACCCTAACCCTAAAACAGAAAATCCAGCAATTCTCTAACCTTAAAATAGAAATTCCAGCGATAGAGTTTTGAAGAAAACCTCAACGTACACATATACGTGCTCCTAATCTATACACTCACCTGGAACTATCAAAGGAGTGACTTGCAATCTCAACTTCTATTTCCTTTTCTTCTTCTTCTTCTTCTCAACTTCACATTCAACAAGAAAGAGTGCTGAAAAAATAAAATCCTGCAAGAGGGTTGTCATATGTGTGGACTTGAAATTGGTTTTAAAGGGGTATAGGATGTTTTGTGATGATTTTGAAAAGTTTAAGCGTATAGTAGCAATATAACAATGTTATTTAAGTAGTTGGAACTAACGTATTCCAAGGAGTTTAAAAACATCGAGGTCATTTGAGTATATTTTCTCAAAATATACATGTACATATCTATGCATAACTTTCACTCCGGGTGTCCTATTGACATGTCGTTTTCGCCATTAACTCCGTAACTCGACTACAGTTACAACGGTTAGGCTCTCGGACCTAACGGATTTTGAAAACTCAATGGTAGGGCTCTACCAGATAAAATAAGGATATAATTGTCATTTCTCAGATTGTTTAATTTTAAGTCCATATCTTAAATTCGGACATCGGGTTGAAATACGGCTTGCGGCTTGATAACAGAACAACATTATGATCAAGTCAAAACATTCTCGAGGCTAATGGACCTATAGTCAACGGCTATCCAGTGTACAAACCAGATTTCAGGGTCACGGGTCTTACAACTTTTTCTGTCACGGGTCTTACAACTCTTCCCTCCTTAAAAAATTCCGTCCTCGAAATTTCAAAACATACCCGGTTATAATAGTACAATATAACAATACAACAATAACCATATCATATTTATACGTACCTAAGAATCAAATAGATGATGGTAACGACTGCGTATCTCTGCTTCTCGTTCCCAGGTTGCTTTTTCTACAGAATGATAACCCCATTAGACTTTAACTAAGGGAATGACTTTAGTACGAAGAACCTGTTCTTTTCTATCCACGATACAAATTGGCAGCTCGATATAGGATGCATCTTCCCGAACTGCTAAGGATTGCGAGTCAATAACAAGTGTTATTATCTTCGGATCACATTTACGAAGCATTGAGACGTGAAAAACATTATGAACTCCAGATAATTGGGGTAGCAAAGCGAAACAATAAGCTACGGTGCCAACTCATTCAACAATATCAAAGGGCCCTATAAACCTCGGGGCTAGCTTTCCCTTAACACCAAATCGTACTACACCTTTCACTGGTGAAACTTGGAGATATACACGGTCTCCCTCGACAAACTCTAAGGGTCTACGCCGGCGATCTGTAAAACTCTTCTGCCGACTTTGAGCTGTAAGCATACGTTGTCGAATAAGATCAATCTTTTCAGACGTTTTCCGGACAACATCAGGACCTAAAAGACATCGCTCACCAATCTCAGTCCAACAACTTGGGGACCTACAAGGTCTATCATATAACGCCTCATAGGGTGTCATGCCAATAGTAACTTGAAAACTATTATTATATACAAATTCTGCTAACAGCAAGTGGTCGTCCCAACTACTAAAGAAATCTAAGGCACATGATCTGAGCATGTCCTCAAGAATCTGGTTAACTCTTTCGGACTGCCCATCTGTTTGAGGATGATATGTTGTACTAAATCATAAAACCATCCCCATTGCTTTTTGAAAACTCTTCCAAAACTTTAATGTAAACCTCGGATCTCAGTCAGATACAATCAACACAGGTACACTATGTAATCTAACAATTTCGTTCATAAACAAAGTTGCGAGCCAATCTGTAGACCAAGAAACACATATAGGAAGAAAGTGAGCTGTCTTTGTTAAACGGTCTACAATAACCCATATAACATCATGTCGATGTAAGGTTCTTGGTAAACCCACAATGAAATCCATAGTTACATGTTCCCACTTCCATACTGGTATCTCTAAAGGTTACAATTCCCCTGCCGGCTTTTAATGCTCTGTCTTTACTCGTTTGCAAACGTCACACTCTGACACATGCCTAGCAACTTCACGTTTCATTCCAGTCCACCAAAATTGCCTTTTCATGTCCTTATACATCTTCGTAGAACCTGGGTGGATAGTAACTGAGTGCGATGTGCCTCATCCATAAGGGCCTTCTTCAATTCTGAGATATCTGAAATATATAATCTACTCTGAAACCGAAGTCCACCATCCAAACCTATCTGCCACTCTAGTTGACTTTTCCCTATTATCACATCTTTACAAAACAACGCCCATTGATCAAACTGTTGGGCTTCTATTACTTGGGATATCAAAGAGGGCTGAATCGTCAAGTTTGCTAATTGTACAACTGAGAACTGTAGAGTCATCTCAAAATCAAATTCAACTATATCTTCTACCATTTTCCACTCTCGCATCATCAATTGTGCCACTTGGGCTTGTGGCTGACAACTTAAAGCCTCCGTCACCACATTAGCTTTTCCTGGGTGGTACTAAAGATCAAAATCATAGTCTTTCATCAATTCCATCCAACGTCTCTACCTCATATTCAATTCGGCTTAGGAAAAGAGGTATTTCAGGCTCTTATGATCTGAAAAGAGTTCGAATCTAACCTCATACAAGTAATGCCTCCACACTTTGAGGGCATAAACTACCGCTGCTAACTCTAGGTCGTGTGCGGGATAATTCTGCTCATGAGGCCTAAGTTGACGAGATGCATATGTTACTACCTTGCTCTGTTGCATTAGGACACACTCCAAACCTATAAGCGAGACATCTGTATACACAACAAATCCCTCACTCCCAGATGGAAGAGTGAGAATCGGTGCCGTCGTAAGACGAGTTTTTATGTAACGCCCTGAAAATCGGGGGTCGAGTAAAAGTCCAACTCCCGAGTTCCAACGCATCACTTATGTAACATATTTAATGATGATTAAATGTTGTTTGGGTTAGTGCATTAATCATGAGTGAGATTATACCAAAATAGTAATTCATACTCCAGATCAATTCATATAACGCAAGCGGAAGACTGAAAAATGTATATAAACGTGTATGAACCAAAAGATCGTGATCGGTATCCAGAGTATGAATACATCACTGAGTCATCATATACATGTAATAGTTCAAAATAGTTCAACTACCAAAAATAAACCCTGTAGCCCCGTCGATCCGGAAGGTCTAAGCGAAACCCCCGGAGAACTGCATATATGAGAACTTGTCCTGATTATCATAGAAATCAGGCTCCGCCTCCTGAGTCGTATCATCATCTGTAACTAAGGCAGAGTGTGGTGGGTGTTCAGAACACCGTCCCAGAACGTGGGAGTGAGTGATCAACTCAATGGAACAATAAAGCAAAGGTTAACATGTTATCAATTCAATCAAGCAGTAATGATAACGCAATACAAGCAAATATCCCTAAGTACTGTGATTAATGCAAGAATGATATGAATAATGATGCATGCCCTCGCATACGCTCCCTCAGCAACTTCATCTTACGATCACGCATGCAACACCGCCACAGTGCTTGACTTGCTACGCCAAACGCACGTGTAATGCGGTGCATAAGCATGATTACCAAGTTCTTATTAGTCCTTTTCATACAGCAGGATTGGGAAGCTAAGGTACCTCCCTTGTATCAATTTCCAAACAATGATCCATTCTAGGGTCGTCAATCCTAGTAAATCTCATACGACGATATGGTTCTAGGTCGCTGCAAAGGGCTCGTCACCTTATCAGTGCAGGCCTAGTGTACTCTTATTGCTACGTAAGGGCTCGTCGCCTCTACGCAGTCTTAGTGTACGCTCGAGGTCACTACAAAGGGCTCGTCACCTTATCAGTGTAGGCCGACAGCTTAAATACAGTGTCTCATACCATCGTATTTGGCTCACGAGTCTAGATTGCTCACTGGTCACTACGGGGAGGCTTGTCACCCCAGCGTAGGTCGACAACTCGACCACGGTGTCCCATACCACCGTGCCCGGCTCATGAGTCTTAGCGGATCGATGTACCAAGGTTAACGGGGTTTCACTGGTGAGTTTGGTACCTTAGATTTAAACGGTAGCGTCCATACATGGTGAACATACAATAGGGCCAATTGGGTTACTTGATGAGCTCGATTAGTACGAGCGCACGTTGAGTTAATCGACATGAAGTGCGTAAGCACTCCGTGTGGCCTAACCACTACCGACATCCTAAATACGGCTTGGATCCATCGATCACGTCTTATGTGGCGAGACAACCTTAGCCACAAATCAGAACCTGTTACCGATTGCCTGGACTATTTCATAGTCCCAAAACACATTCAATGATAACAGATAATCATACAAGCAAATAAGAACAGTAATGGATCTACAATTCCAATCATACAAGCATGTGAGCATTTGATGGATTTCAAATTAAACATGAATTCACATATAAGTAGTGTCTAAGTTAAGCAGACAAAGAATGTAAGTTACATGGAGGAAATCATACACATCGTTAAGGTAGTTGAGAATCTCTTCTCAACGCCTATAAAAAGTACAATATATTACACACTGATTCATTCAGGCATTTCTACAAACACTTAGACCACACATTCCAACATACATGACGTATGTTGGTAATATCACGTATTAGGACAAATCCTTTCGCCGAGGAGTTGTTACACATACAACTAGTACAAACACACGACAACAAATCATGGCAAACACTTGTTCATATTTCATACGTATACGATACTTTCTACATATACATGGAATACACAAATCTCAATATAGTTCATATATATCAGAAACGCAATACAAACATCGCATTTTGCATGTGAAATTTCACCCACATCAGTACTAAACCATTAACCGACATTGAAAGCCTTGAAAACCATAACTTATACGTTTATAGTCCGCACCTTTCACCGGTAGACTTGTAACGAACTCTGTTTAAAGCTAAGTCTTTGTCTACGGCAGATTTGGCAACCTATAGGATAAATTAGGTTAGCTATTTGATAACCTACACTATCAGAAACCCTAGAACAGATTAGGGTTTCAGTTTTCTTACCTAAGAACGGAATACCTAAGAACGGAATGGAATTTGCCGGAATAGCGATCCAGTAGCGATGAATAAGCACAGGAAAAGACAGGGTAGAATACCAAGAATCTTCTCCAAGTTCTCTCTCACTTTCTCTCTCTTTACTCTCTTCTCTCTCCTAGGGTTTTTTCTCAAATTCGTATGGGATATGAGAGAGGGGGTTTAAGGTCCTTATATAGGCCCAGGTTTGATGGAAATGGCCCCAGGGCCAAGGTATACTTAGGTTGTAACCAAATATGGGTCGTTCCGGTCCAACGGAGCACTTTTGGTGGTCCCTTTTCCACGTGCGGTCGGACTTAAGCTCCCTGACCATGGATCTAGGTCAGGCTGAGTTTTCGTACCGATCGAATTTACAGATCAACCGTGGCGGATCAGTTTCAGTTCAGCGGTCACGATCACTTGATTAGGGCCACAAGTACATCGACATGTGAGGGACATTTCTCCTGATCCGAGGGTGTATTTGGGTCAGATTCTGACCGTCTGAATCCTTATATTTGGCCCGCAAGTGACACGACTCAAATTACTTAAATTCAGATTTTATTCTTAAATAGTTTCACGTTTCTCACCCTCTTCGCTCCGGGCTCAAGTTATGCATTTCTAGACACAGTTAGGACTTGATTTCCAAGGAGGTTGTCAAGTCCAATAATGCGGTCATATCCGTATAGTTTCGGGGTAATCGAACTTTCGACGTGCGGTCTAGGTTCGATACGAAGTTTCAAGATGCTCCCGAGAGCAACCGGGTTTAAGGATGGATTTTAAATTTTAGGGTAATGTAGCGTCAATGATTCTATACGTTTCAGGTCTTACAGATCATATTTAAAGTGATTAATACTAATTTCATAAGCACTCTAGCTTAGCACTTGCTAATATTAACCTAATTTCTAAAGGATTTGGTTCTGGGTGATTTCTGCCTGAGGTGGTACTTGGGTCTTTGTACGGATTTTTTCGAGATGTTACATTTTAGTTCCGCAAATGCCCGCTCACAGGCTCCACTCCAAACAACCATTACATCCTTTCGAGTCAATCGAGTCAGTGGGGCAGCTATACGAGAAAATCCTTTAACAAAACGTCTGTAATACCCTGCTAGACCTAAGAAACTTCGAATCTCAGATGCATTCTTCGGCTGTTTCCATTGCAAAATTGCTTCAACCTTAGCTGGATCAACTGAAACTCCATTCTTCGAAATGTGTGCCCTAAAAATGTCATGAAACACTGGATTTTCATAAAATTTCTGTTTTAATGTTAGAGAATTGTTGGATTTTCTGTTTTAGGATTAGGGTTTCATTGGATTTTCATTTAGGGTTAGAAGATTGCTGAAATTTCTGTTTTAAAGTTAAATAATTGCTAGACTTTCTTAAGGTTATGGCTGATTAGATGAAAGTGGATTTTCTACGTTAGTTGACTAGGTTATTAATGGCTAATTAGATGAAAGTCATACGTATTTCTAACGGGTTCTCTCTTTGTCCCTTACATCCGCCTGCTATCTGTTTGAAAAATTGTTTCAAAGAAATATCCTACATCTTTTTAATGTAGTTACTTCTTGAGAAAAAAGCATAATTGTAGCATGAAGTCTTATAGCAAAATAAATCCCGGATTGGAATTAGATTGGCTAAGTCATGTGCATATCATATGCATGACTCATAGTTGTTGTATCATTGCATACTTGAGAGTGAATGATTCATATCATGATATGGTGATCATAGTGGGTTGTGGTGCGACACACGATGTGTTTATGATGAGTATGTAAACCGTCTAGATACATGAGACCCTTATGAGAAATTTAAATGTGGAACTTAAATGTATGAGGAGACCATATGAGGAAGGTCGTCCTATGTTTGCCTTGAAAACCATGACATATTGTGCTTGTATGTGGACTCATGCATATGGTAATTGTAAATGCGATGAAACATACTTTGTTATAACTTGAGTTACTTGAGTTGGACACCACACTGAAAATGTGTAATTCGACAGGACGTGATTAGAGGGTCCGTGGGTGAAAGTCCTTAAACCCCGATTGGTACCATTGGGAGTGACCAATGTTAGATCGGGTGGAAGAACAGAGCGCTAGAATGCTAGAATACCAAAGTAGGCAGCGACTCCCACCGACGCGTGTCAATTGGTTGAGAGGTTTGACCTGACTTACTTATGGGCAAGCAAAGATAGGTTGTGTGTGACGAGCTCGTAAATTGTCCACTATCGTTTTGCCAGATGACTTATTACTTCTCACTGTTAAGTAGATAGTGAGGTTTAACACAAGTGGGTTAGACTAGTTCGACCCGTGAACTATGTAGTCTCACCTCTGTAGTTGACCATGGTGGAAAAGTCTACACAAGTGGGTAGTAATCATATGCGAGTCCCACCTCTGTTTTAGACCCTGGTGATCCAATTGAGAAATGTGAAAAGTTGTGGAAACGTTGAAAGAGTAGGCATTGTATCTTTATTTTATTGTTATCGAGCCAGAAAGCATGTGCATTAGAGGAGCATGACATGAAACATGCATTTTCACTGCACACACGCACTTACTGGGCTTAGTAGCTCAAGCTTTCCTTCTTTTTTTTTGTTACAGGTGAGAGTAGAGAGCTGCAGGAGTAGAGGCTACAGACTCCAGTTGTCTTTTTTGTTTTATACATATCAGTGTATATTTTTTTTTGTAATACCCTGAATATGTACATCAGATATAGTAAATATGACATAGTTTATGTTTTGTTTTTGCCTTGATGTGCTCAGTTGTACACAATAATATATGTTGAATATGATGAAATTTTGAGACATACATGCTTGTTGTATTTACTTTCAGAAATCCTCCTTGTGGAGCCCCGCTTATGGGACTTAAGATGTGATAGTTGGAAGTCCCAAAATCGGAGTTCTACGGAGGCTGTCAACCAAAATTTGGTGTCTCGTAATCATGGATTACCAACATTAGATTTAGGGTCGTGACAGAAAATGGTATCAGAGTATGATCTGGGAACTATCTACATAAATCCTAATGTATTTACTATATGTTGTTGTGTTAGAGTTGTTAGGTTCATGTTTTGTGAAGTAGAAGAGTTGTATGGTTATTTACTATTGTGTATATTGTATCGGTTTACTTGTTCCTAGTTCTTTTTAGGCTAATTTGGTGTTTTATTTATAGGATGCCGCCTAGAAAGAATCCTGTTCAGACTCCTCCAATGCAACCTAAGTCTAAATCAAAATCTACGTCGAAATCTGTTCAAACTCCTCCAGTACAACCCAAGTCTAAGTCACAATCTACGTCAAAATCTGTTCTAGATCCAGTTATACCTATTCCTGCAACACAACTTCAACAACTGTTGCAGACTATGTCAACTATAACGGCTAATCAAAAGCAGCAATCTAGTTATATTCCTGAGACATCAGCGCAGGAGTGGGCCAGTACTCTTTTTATGGAGTTTAGATGTCTAGATCCACCTTGTTTTTCTGGCAAGTCAGATCCTATGGCAGCTGAGTTATGGAAGTCAGAAATAGAGAAACTTTTTCAAGTTATGGGTTGTACTTCCAAGCAATGTGTTAACTTAGCGACTTATCAATTGCAAGGAGAGGCAGAACAATGGTGGAAGTCAACTGTTCGTTCAGTAGATCCAAAATTTGTGTCGACATGGGACGCATTTAAAGACCAGTTCGATCGTAAGTTTTTCCCCGTAGCTGTTCGTCGTCAAAAAGCATATGAATTTGATTCTTTGGTTCAGGGTGAGATGTCTGTTGCTAACTATGAGGCTCGTTTTATAGAATTATCTCGTTTTGCTCCGCATTTAGTAGCCACTGATGAATATATTAAAATATCATCGATAAAAACAACAATAAACTGGTCCAAATAAGGACGGAATAGCTTATTCATCAACTGCATAAATACTGCAGGTGCATTAGTCAGACCAAATGACATGACTTGAAATTCAAATTGTCCATAACGAGTGACAAAAGCTGTCTTCGGGATATCTTCCACCCGAACCCGAATCTGATAATACCCAGACCGTAAATCTATCTTCGAGAAATACTGCGCACCACTCAACTGATCGAATAAATCATCTATTCTTGGGAGCGGATACTTGTTTCTAATCATAACCTTATTAAGTCCTCTATAATCACCACACAACCGTAAAGAACCATTCTTCTTCTTTACAAAAAGCACAGGCACTCCCCAAGGTGAAGTACTCAGGCGAATAAACTCCAACCGACGTAATTCATCTATCTACTTTTGCAACTCATGCAATTCTAACGGTGTCATACGATAAGAGGCTTTGGATATAGGGGCAATGCCAAGGATAAGATCTATTCGAAACTCTTTCCGTCTAACTGGTGGTAAACTTGGAATTTCCTGAAAAACATCTGAAAAATCACATACTACCAACAACTGTTTAATACATACACCTTTGGACTCGTTATAAAGACAGGACATCAAGGTCTCTATAAATTTATCTTTAGGATCAGCCACAAACTGAAATTGAAGATGGTCAGGTATAGAAAAGGTGACTGTCTTAGCGGTACAGTCCAACACTGCATGGTACTTGGATAACCAGTCCATTCCCAAAATCACATCATATTCTAACAACTCCAAAACATAATAATTGATTGGAAGGGCATACTCTGCTATGTAAACAGGACAGTCCTGCGATATAGAACTCAACACCATTCGTTTCCCTAAAGGAGTCAAGAGCTCTAATCCCTTGGTCATCAATGTTCTCGACAAGTCCAACGACTGACAAAAACTATCTACTATAAATGAATGTGATGCGCTAGAATAAAAAAGGACACGTGCAAAAAGGGATGATACTACAAGTATACCTTCTATGACTCCTCCCTTAGTCTGAGCATCTTTCTTCTGAATTGCATAAACACGAGGTTGCATCTGAAGGGGTAAGGGTTGTCTACCTTGCTGTCGCAGTGACTGTTGTTGTTGGGGCCTATATTGTGTCCTATATGGTGGCTTTTGCTGCTGGGGCTGCTGATGTCTAGGTGGTTGATATGGCCGCTGTTTCTACGGATTGTGACAATCCTTTTAACGGTGCCCTACACCACCACAATTATAACAGGCTCCGAAAAACTGTCACTGAGGAACAGACGATGATACTGGGGATCTGACATCAGGTCTAGTTACAAACTGTCGTTGAGGAACAGATGGTACTACTGGGGGTCTTACATCAGGTCTGGCTACATTATCATATCTAACTGTAGGCCTCTTTGGGGATGAAAATGGCTGAAAACTACTACCACTCTCTAAAATAAATCTCCTCTTCCTTTGTTGATTAGAAGTAGATGGATGCGTACTTTGTTGTTGGTTCCAACCAGACTCAAAAAGTTGTGCCTTCGCTACTACTCCCTCAAGAGTCGACAACTTAAACCCTCTAACTCGAGATCGCAAACTAGGACGCAAACCATCCTCAAATTTCATCGCCTTTAAATCATCAGTGGCTACTAAATGCAGAGCAAAATGAGAAATTTCATGAAAATCTAGCGAAACCTTAACCCTAAAACAGAAAATTCAGCAATTATTTAACTTTAAAACAGAAATTTCAACAATCTTCTAACCCTAAAACAGAAAATCCAGCAAAACCCTAACCCTAAAACAGAAATTCCAGCAATTCTCTAACCTTAAAACAGAAATTCCAACAATAGGGTTTTGAAGAAAACCTCAACATACACATATACGTGCTCCTAATCTATACACTCACCTGGAACTATCAAAGGAGTGATTTGCAATCTCAGCTTCTATTTCATTTTCTTCTTCTTCTTCTTCTCAACTTCACATTCAACAAGAAAGAGTGCTGAAAAATAAAATCCTGCAAGAGGGTTGTCATATGTGTGGACTTGAAATTGGTTTTAAAGGGTTATGAGATGTTTTGTGATGATTTTAAAAAGTTTAAGCGTATAGTAGCAATATAACAATGTTATTTAAGTAGTTGGAACTAACGTATTCCAAGGAGTTTAAAAACATCGAGGTCATTTGAGTATATTTTTTCCAAATATACATGTACATATCTATGCATAACTTGCACTCCGGGTGTCCTATTGACATGTCGTTTTCGCCATTAACTCCGTAACTCAACTACGGTTACAACGGTTAGGCTCTCGGACCTAACGAATTTTGAAAACTCGATGGTGAGGCTCCGCCAAATAAAATAAGGACATAATTGTCATTTCTCAGATTGTTTAATTTTAAGTTCATATCTTAAATTCGAACATTAGGTTGAAATATAGCTTGCGGCTTGATAATAAAACAACATTATGATCAAGTCAAAACATTCTCGAGGCCAATGGACCTATAGTCAACGGCTATCTAGTGTACAAATCGGATTTCGGAGTCACAGGTCTTACGACTTCTTCTGTTACGGGTCTTACAACTATTTTCTGTCACGGGTCTTACAGGCAACCCATCCAGACATGGCCCAGAACCCAAAATAAGAGAGAGCATGTTCTCCGTCCATGCATCCAACATGAAATCTCAACATGCATTGAAGTATCTATCCAGGATCAAGGATCCATGGAAAAAAAAAAAAACCTTTCCCTTGCCTTTTACCACTGTCTCAACATCCGAGCAACCTCAACACGTAACAGTCCCAGCCATAGGACAGGTTTACATAGTACCGAAAAGAGCAGACTAGATAATGGTCTATAGTGTATGGTCTGCATACTTGCATCGTTCCACCTACACTTTTGTTTTAAGTGGCATTGGACCCATCAGAAATCTTGCTTATCCTGATTGGAATTGAATACCAACGAAGTGCCAGAGAGGAACAGACCATGGGTTCCAACACATCGCTTAGTGTTAGACTGTGTTTCAACACTTAAGTCATGGCTTCGAGTGCTCATTTGGGGCGTGTGTAAATAGAGAGAGAGAGAGAGAGAGAGAGAGAGAGAGAGAGAGAGACCATTTGATCAATCCGTCATGTCTATCTAATACGAAGCAATGTACAAAAGTGTCTAATTGCATCCAAGTGCGTCTAAATACAGTTTGTAAGTGCATCTGAGTTTATCTAACCCCAAGGTACTTAAGATGCACTTAGACACTCATACCACACTTGGACGTAATTCAACACACTGAGATGATGCAATCAAATTACGACTGACATTAAGCTTATATTTACAAAGCTTTATATTGGATCCAGAATCTGCATGAAACACCATATAATAAGAGGATTTAGAAGGTCCTAATGCATGAGCACACAAGTGACCTGATGCATCTATTTTGTGCAAGTAGGGCCCATGTTCCCAGGGGATCCAAATCTTGATATGATATAATCCACCATAGGAAAGCAATCCCATCTTGACTGTTAGTTCAGACAACTGTTGTATTTCTCCATAATTGTATTCATCAGTGTCCAATCCAAGAGTTAGAGCCAGACATGCACAAACGGTCCCATCAGGACACTATTAACGATCTGATGCATCCAAACCCTATAATTCCTCACAACAAGAATATCATCAGAGAAACAATAAAACTAAGCTAGAAGGCTTATATTTTCATGGAAGAGCTTTGCTAAGCGCACACATGTGCAGTAAACCTCCAATACACACCAAAATGCGCAGACAATAAATTTGGTCCCCTCGGAAAGTAGGTCCCAATATTGGAAACAGGTGGGTAGGTCAGAAAACCTCAGCCGAATTTTTCAAAGCCATACATTTTTTTTGCTAACTGTGGCCCACCTAACCAGTGGATTTGCCTAATTCTTGGGATAGGGTATCAATATAGGGTTGCCATTGTGATAGATGGATTGGATATCAGACCCATTGTGCCATGCTGGCATGTGTGGCATGTACACGAGCTTTATTGCACAAGCGTGTACACTTAGCAAAGCTCATTGTGGAAAATTGACCATGGGTTTTATTTTCACAAGCTCAAATGATTCCCATCATCTCGTTGATGTATTTCTATTGCACACACTATAGAAGGTACACTTCACCCTTTCACCCTCTCATCTCCCATGGTACAAGTTTTGAAGGTGAAAAACCACAGCCCAAAACACTTTCAATTCTCAGGAGTCAAATCACAAATATAAGGAATATGATATAAAGAATGTTCAATATGTATCCATCAAATGAGACTAGGAAAACAAGAGGTGAAAAAATATATATATATTATCCTAATGCAAAATAGACAAGCAGAAGAATAAAATGCAGACATACAAGAAAAATTAAATCCCAAACATACAACTAACTGATCATCGCACATAATAGCACACAAAAACTGGCGGTCGAACCCACACGCACACAAACTCACAAAAGCCATAGCCACATGAAATTTGATGCTGAAGTACCTGCTAGAAAGCGCTCCACCTATCAGAACCCCGCCTTGGCGTCTCCGAAGTCTTGAACGGCCCGGTTGAACCAAAAGGATCAGAGTCGTCAAAAGACGGGAAACCCCGACTGTGGTCGGAGTCCCTGGTGCTACGGATGGAGTCGAACCTCGCAAGGGTCTCAGGTGGAGGAAAGAACCCACTGTCATGTGTGCTGAAGGAATCAAACCTCGCAAAACTGTTGAAGGAGTGATCGTCCGACCCTTCAAACCTCGGCGAGAAGCTAGTGTTAAACAGTGGGGTGCTGGGGACAGAATCTGCGAAAAACGAGCTCTTCTTCTGAGACAAGCTATCGGCAGTGGGGGATTCTGTTCTAATTGGATTTAAACCTAACTCGCCAGATCCAAAGAAAGAGCTCTGTCTGCTCCTCTCATGATCAGAGTCCTGCATGGGAGTAAAAAGTTAGAACTTAGAAGAAAGAGAAAAAGAACCTAATATAAGTAATTTCTAGTGGAAGTGACAGGCTGGCAGCTTTGATGCTTTGGGGAAAGAGAAAGCAGTCACCCAAAAATAAAAATAAAAATTGCAGTATGTGATTGAGGTCCTTCATCAATTGGGAATCTGCACAGGGAAGGTCAGGCTACCTTCCCTCAACATCATCAGATGGCAAACAAGATGATTTCCATCCATTCTTTTATGAAATTGTTCTCTTAACTTCAGAAAAACATTTCGTTTGCCCATATATTGGTAGGGAGGTGAATCCGGTAGCCAATATTTTAGCTAAACGATGGGCCATCCATACTTTTGTAATAGGGAATTCACTTACACAACTTGGTGCATAAACTATTATGTGGTTGTGCGTGCGGGCATGCATGAGGGGGGGGGGGGGGTGTGGCGGACAGCTAACCTTAAGTGGGTTAAAGCCCCATACTGAGTCAGTGTCATCATTAGCATCGAACCTAGCACCCCAAGATGGTTCATCGGCATACTTATCCCCAGAGAAAGTGGATTCAGCACCACCATGATCACTGCATGATTTCCAAGAATTTTAGACAATGTGAAGCCATGTTAGTAGAAAGCCAAAAACAACGTATGCAGTTCACAAAGCAGAATATAATGAAAAACATGATTCTGACTTCCAGAAAATGACTAGTCTGAAAATTTTGCTTTTTTGAAAGATAGTAAAATTCATTAAAAAAAGTGGCAAAAGCGCCAAAGATACACCTGCAGCCCCAAAAAACGCAGAGAAACAACCTGCGGGGATATTCTGATTAGAAGACCATTCTTTCACAAGACTTGGCCCTCCCTATTAACAAGGAAAACAACCCACTTTTCTCTTGAAAGCACCGATTATTTTTCTCCCCAAATGGACCACAAAATGGCCACCAAGGAAAGCCTCCAAAGTAAATAAAAATAAAAATAAAACCAAAGTTCTCTCTTTATCCAAGGCCACATAGATGTGAATCCTCCACAAACCACACCTCTCTCTCTCTCTCTCTCTCTCTCTCTCTCTCTCTCTCTCTCTCTCTCTCGCTCCATCCTTACAAGGTATTCTCCATAATCCCTAATCTTTTCTTTTTCTTTCTTCTTCAATCCATCAACCTTAACCCATCCCTCTCTCATTCCCCACTAACCCACACACCCATCTCCTTCACCCATTGAATCCTCCTTGCTCCCCTTTGTTTCCCCATCCCTCTTTAGGCCAAAACCCCCCAAATCCCCAACCCTAGGACCCTAATTCATCAACCTTTTCTCCATAATCCCTGATCTTTTCTTTTTCTTTCTTCTTCAACCCATCAACCTTAACCCATCCCTCTCTCTCTCTCCATCCTTACAAGGTATTCTCCATAATCCCTAATCTTTTCTTTTTCTTTCTTCTTCAATCCATCAACCTTAACCCATCCCTCTCTCATTCCCCACTAACCCACGCACCCATCTCCTTCACACATTCCCACGCACAACCAGCCACATGCAGCTGCCCCATTGAATCCTCCTTGCTCCCCTTTGTTTCCCCATCCCTCCCCCCCAATCGAAAACCCTAACTCTAAATCCCCAAATTCCCCTTGAGAGCCAAAATTCCTAACCCTAAGTTCAGTTTTCCCTCTTTTCCTTCAAATCCCTAAACCTATTTCAACCTATACTTTAACCTACACCTAATTCCTTTAGGGAACTAGTGAGTCCCTTTGATTTATGGCCTAACCCTATGTTAATGTGGAGTTTCTCAACTCCATTGGGACCTAATTCTCCAATCTCTTATTGGTTCCTAACGCCGTGCATGTATTAACTTAGGATTAGCGTAATTTCTATTTGCTATTATTTGGATTTGCATGTAGTTGCTGAAATTTAATTGTTCTTGCTCACATCAACTAGAATCTGATTTTTATTATCATCCCAGGGTAGAAAAGCACTGTCCTGCATCACAAAGCTTCCTTCCTTCTCTTCTGGATTCACCAATATGCCAAGCCAGAAATAAATCATTGATGCTTCCTAGCATCACCCAAGGCATGTTGAAAACACCCAAGAAGTACTCCCACATGGACCTGGCAAGTGGGCAATGAATAAACAAGTGGTCTACCAAATCTTTGTTTCCAAGGCACAAGGAGCACATATTGAGAATGTACATTGCCCTCATTTGGAGATTGTCGATAGTGAGCACCTAGTTCCTACACACCAACCGCACAAAAGTAGCGATTTTTGGAGCGCCATATCTCCAAACAAAAGCCAATAGACTCAGCCCCAAAGCAACAATTTTTTGAAGTGAGAAATCTATAAGAAGATTGGACCAAGAATTTGCCCAACCTCTCTAGATTCCATACCAGAAGGGTCATCCACCCCTGGAGAAAGGGTAACCCCATGAAGCTTCGTGAAAACCCTTGGAAATTTCTCAAACTCATCTTCA
This sequence comes from Magnolia sinica, assembly GCF_029962835.1. Classification (NCBI taxonomy): domain Eukaryota; kingdom Viridiplantae; phylum Streptophyta; class Magnoliopsida; order Magnoliales; family Magnoliaceae; genus Magnolia; species Magnolia sinica. Next base: position 87,900,597 of record NC_080576.1, on the reverse strand, counting down.
TAAGGGCCTGTTTGATTTTTCATGTCATATGAAAATACCTTGTAAATAGGTCATAATTACTTACCAAATAGGTCATAATTACTTACCAAAGTAATTACCACATCGTTCCCAATGCGACGGCTTAACTTTTGAATGCTAAAACCAAGGACAACTGTGAAATGAATGTGGAGCCCACTATGATGTATGTGACTTATCCACACCGTTTATCCATATTATGCCAGCTGAATTTAGGGCATGAGCCCAAAATAAGGTAGATCCAAAGCTCAAGTGGACCACACCACATGAAACAGTAGGAATCAGACACCTACCGTTAAATACTTATTGAGGCCCCTAGAAGTTTTGGATGAAGCTGATATTTGTGTTTTCCCCTTAACCATGTCTATGTGACCTTATGAATAGGTTAGATGACAAATAAACATCAATGTGGACATGGGGAAGGAAACAACTTTCACTGGTGGACGTTTTAAGGCCATTATTTCTTTTGTGTGGGCCACTTGGGCGTTGGATCTGCCTCATTCTTTGGCACATGCCCCAAACTGTTCCGGTAAAATGGATGGACAACACAGATATATCACATACATCACAGTGCAACCCACAAATTTAAGTCAGTCTTTTTGGACTGGTTTTCAAAGTAGAAATACATGGATTATCAAATAGGCTCAAAGTGTAATAATTACCTATTTACAATGTACTCACGGTGGACATGGAAAATCAAACCTGCCCTAAAGATTACTTCTACAAGTGGGAGACCACATGAACTCCATTCTGTGGAATGAGAAGCAACCAACCACAGAAGATTTTGTATCCGAAGCCATGCTTGCCAACCTAAGGACTCAGATCATAGAGACCTATCAACTAACAAAACGTCTTCCCAAAAGAGCACCCTTTCCTCCTTTACTATTGCAAAGCTAACCCACTTCATAAAACTTACCATTAGAAATCACGCCTCAACTTATCTAGCCTCTCTATCACCGCCTTTGGACATTTGAACAAAGACATGAAATAGATTGGCATATTCAAGAGAGCTACTTCAATCAAGGTTAGCCTTCCACCCAAGGACAAGTATCTACTCTTCCACGAAGAAAACTTAGCTTCCACTATTTCAATAACCATGTCCCAAAGGTGCTTAGGCAGTTTACTGATACAAGGGGAAGCCAAGGTAAGTGGTAGGAAAAGATTCAGCACAACACCCAAAAATCCCAGCCAACCGACTCTAACTTCTCCTTGGAAGTCCCAATCCCTAGAATTTCACTTTTCGAGACATTGATTCTCAAACCTGATTTTTATTTTTTATTTAAAAAAAAAAAAAAAAAAAATCTTTTAAAAAATATACTTTAGAATATTTGATTATCCTCCTTAAACTAACCACATTGCCCACCTCTGCTTCACAGAAGATGATCATGTCATCGACAACCTGAAAATGGAATATCCAAAAGCACTCCCCTCCCTACCTCGAAGTCCTAGGGAAAAAAAAAAAAAGGCCAACATCTTGAGCTTTGTCTAAATCTTAATTAAAGCTTCTGCAACCACCATGAACAGACAAGGTGATAATGGGTCCCCTTGTCTTAGACCCTCTTGAAGCACGAAAGAAACCTTTCGAAGATCCATTGACCAAAATAAGAACTTCGCCAACCGAACACGAGAAATAATTCAACTTCACCATTGGTCTCCATTGGTCTCCACAACCAAATATGATTTACATATAGTCTGAAAAATCCCAATCCACTCTATCATAGGCTTTTTTAATATCTAATTTACATGCTACCCATTTCTTTCCACCCCTACGACACGCATCGATGCATTCATGAGCCACCAACACAGCCTACAATCTGTCTTCCGTTGATAAAGGCATTCTGAGTCAAAGATGATACTAGAGAGAACTGCCTAAATTCTAGTAGCAAGAATCTTAATGAGGATTTTGTAAGGACTTCCTATCAAGCTAATAGGTCTAAAATCTTTCAAACTCTCAATTCCCTCCTCATTTGGAATAATGACTATAAAGGTGTTCCCCATTTATGAAGCTAATCGGCCGCTTGAGAAGAATCCTTTGATGAACCGCATTACATTGGCTCCCACCACACTCCAAAACTCCTGAAAGAAAACCATAGGGATGCCATTTGACCAAGCCCAAACATTGGTTCAATAATTTCTCTTTCTAAAATTGGGTTTTCCAACCCTTCAGTCTCAGTAGAGGATAACTAATTAAACTGCAAGTTGTCTAAGCACAGTCTCAACAAACCCCTGGAAGATAATAAATCCTTGTAGAAGTCCAAAATGTCTTCACAAATCTACTCCTTATTTTCGACTCTTGAATCATTCACCTTCACACTAAGGATTGGGTTTGCACTAGCAACCCCAAGAAAAAAATTTGTTTTCTTATCCCCATTTTTAGCCAAATCACTCTAGACTTTTGCTTCCATTTAATCTCATCCTCCTTTAGCCGCTAATTGTATTCACACAAGAGCGACTCCTAAGCCACGTGCAGCTCCCAAGTTTATAATAGAATGAAGACTTGTATGTTGTTCATATCGAACAACTAAATACCCAGCCCCACTCATCCTCTCTTTTACCCCACACATCTTTCTTCCACTCCATGATTTTCCTTTTCAATAATCTCATCTTCGGAAAAAGCTCAAAACCTAAAAAACCTTCCAAATTGAAAGATTACCACCATTCTTAATGAGACCTCGGAACCCCTTCATCTCCAACCACATCGATTTGAACCAAAAAAGGACACAACACCCAATTTTCCTCATCTGATCCGACACCGATTTAGGAAGACCCCTCAATGAGACACTCAGGAAGTGCTCAATCCAAGGGGAATGGTCAAAATCGATTGGTGAGCTCTAAGCTGAAAATTTTGCTACCCTGACCTTTTTTTTTTTGGAGAGGAAACTTGCAATATCATTAAAAGGGGAAAAAGCGAAACAGAACAAAGAGGAGAGAAGGGCCGCTGAGAAAGAGACAAAGCAGGCTCTCACCGAAAGCAGAAAGTTAAGAACAAGAAGAAAAAGAACAAACAGCCCACTTGGTGATGTAGAAGTGGACTTTAGCCACTATAATCCCACCGAATTGGAGGTCCCTTTGAAACATCTATCATTTCACTCTTTCCTAATTGCCCACCATACCACTAGCAGGGCCAATCTCCAAAAATCAGAATTATGCTTACCGATGGAGACCCCATGCCATGCCTTTAAAAGCATACCCGTAGAGTTTGGAAGGCACCAAGAAACACCAAACCAGGAGAGAACTGCGGCCCATATCTGAGAGAGGATGGGACAGTGGATGAAGAGATGATTAACCGATTCAGCGTCGCCCATGCAGCAGAGACAGATGTTTGTGAGCAGCATTCCTCTTTTCCTCAAATTATCAACTGTTAGCACCTTTCCCTTTCCCACCAGCCAACCGAATGCAGCTATTTTTGGAGGGAGCTTGTATTTCCAAATTTTGTCCATCATGCAAAGGGTTGCAGGAGCGTGCGCACTACTAATGGAGTGATAAAGAGATTTAACCGTAAGCCTACCCGATTTATCGAGCTTCCAAAACAGGCTATCGGCCGCGGAGGGGTCATGATTAACTGCACTGAGACGGTGAAGGGGCTCAACATACTCGTCGATTTCGATGTCTTTGAGGTTTCTTCTGCAAACCACTGACCAGATAGTCTCAGCACCTGAGGAGAGGAGAGAGTTGGCAATGGAGATAGATTTATCGGGGGCCAGACGATAGATGCGTGGGAAAATGTCTTTAAGAGCAGAGTCTCCCAGCCACACATCTTCCCAGAAACGTATCTTTTGGCCATTGCCCACAGTGAAAGTCGTACCTTTGAGAACATCAGATTTGGACGCTATAATGTCCTTCCAAAGAGTGGAGGCCCTATAGGCCGAAGATTCCTTGGTCCACCAACCACCTGCAAACATCCCATATTTACTTTTAACCAGCATATTCCACAGCTTGCCCTGTTCAGTACCCAATCGCCAAAACCATTTGCCCAGTAGGGCCTGATTCATGGTTTTAAGAGCTCTAATGCCTGCACCGCCATTCTGAAAAGACTGGCACACCTTGTTCCAGGCCAGCAAATGGAACTTTTTCTTGTCTTCAAAACCATGCCACAGGAAACCACATCGAAGATTATTGAGTCTTTTTAACACCCAAGATGGACATTTAAAGAGAGACATAAAGTAGAGCGGGAGGCTAGAGAGTGTGGCTTTGATGAGAGTTATGCGACCACCCAAAGACAGAAACCTGCATTGCCAACGGGCCAGGAAAGATTGGGCTCTATCTAGAACTTTATCCCACAGATATATAGGAGGCTTTCCCACGCATAGAGGAAGACCAACAAAAGTCGATGGAAGCGAGGCTGTAGCGCAGTTGAGAAGATCAACAAGGCGTTGGGTCTCAGCTTCTTCCAGATTCACTCCAATCAATTTGGATTTAGAGAGGTTGACTCTAAGGCCTGACACAGCTTCGAAGCAGCAGATAATCTTACGGAGGTTGTTGATGTTGTGCTGGTTAGCTTCGCAGAAGAGCAGGATGTCGACAGCAAATTGAATGTGGGTTATTGGCGTAGCCAATCCTCTAATGTGGCAACCTGAAATGATACCAGCAACCTAACCAGCAGTAAGCATTTTAGAAAGAGCTTCCATGACAATAAGGAAAAGAAAGGGAGAGAGGGGGTCTCCCTGACGTAAACCCCTAGAGCAGCCAAAGAAACCCTTGGGGGCACCATTGAGAAGGATCGAGAAGTGAGCTGATCCTACACATTCTCTGATCTACGTACACCATTTGGGGCCGAATCCCATACGCTGCATCATGTAGAGAAGAAATTCCCAGTCTACGTGATTGAAGGCTTTCTCCAAGTCTAAATTGCAAAGAACACTTTTTGCTCCCGATTTGGAGTACGAATCAAGGCATTCATTGGCAATTAAGGCGCTGTCAATGATTTGTCTGCCAGGGATGAAGGCACTCTGGTTATCCGAGATGATCGTGTCCATCACTCTCCTAAGCCCGGAGGCTCGGACCTTAGCTAAGATTTTGTAAGGTGCACCAAGGAGACTAATTGGCCTAAAGTCCCACATAGTGTTAGCACACGAGAATTTAGGGATAAGATATGAACGTAGCTCCAAGCTGATTAGAAAGACGGCCTCTATCGTGAAATTCATTGACGAAGGCCATGATGTCCGCCTCCAAGATCTCCCAAAACGAATGGAAGAGAAGGATAGGAAACCCGTCTGGCCCAGGGGCTTTGTCTCCCCCCTAGGGCATCAATCGCCTCCTTTACTTCTTCGGCAAAGAATTTAACTTCAAGACAGGAGGACTGATCTTCAGATAGAGCAGCGAACTCGAGGCGATCGAGCTTTGGTCTAACCCAGTCTTCTTTGTGGAAAAGGAGTCTGAAGAATGAGACGGCTTCTTCAATAAGTTGTTGTTTGTCTTCAGTTGGAGTCCCATTGATCAGGAGGCAGGCGATTTTGTTGGCTCGATGTCGGGCACTGGCGATGGAGTGAAAGTACTTCGTGTTTTTGTCGCCTTCCTTGATCCATTTACAGCGCGATTTTTGCATCCACACCATTTCATCTGCTAGAATTCTGGCTGAGTATTTCTGAATAACTTCTAATCTTTTGGTCCAATCCTTCGCATTAGGATCAACTTCAGCAGCCATATCTATCTCCTGGAGCTCAGTCAGAATAGCCTCTGTGTAGCAAGACTAAAGAAAACTCGACATGACTTAGTGTAGCAACCCCATTAGATTTTTCAAAGACCGAACAAAAGCTAGATTTGGGCAAGACTTAATGAAGACTAAGGTTGAAGTGAAAGTCAACTGAGAGAGAGAGAGAGAGAGGGGGGGGGGGGGGGATCGAGTTCTCAAGACTTTAAAGTGTCCTTTTTTTTTTAGCATCCTTGATCAGAAGCACAGACAAAAACTATGAAGGAAATACCTCTTTATTATTACTTCTTTTCTAAATGACAAAACTTCTATTAAAGAGGAAAGAGACAAACTACAAAAGGGCCAAAAACAAGAAACTACAAACAGATGTTGAGAAATCATCCATCCACGAATAAAGGAGAGCCCATTCCCAATTACTGGAAAAATCATCTCTACAATGTCCCTTGAATTCCTGAATGCCACACACCCATGCAATACCCCTTCCAAAAGCCAATTGGGATACATCTTCCATAAACAAAAATCTGTTTCAAAGCATTCCATTTTTTTGCTTCTTCCAAAATGGACCAAATACCTGCAAGCAATGCCAATTTCCATTATTCCTTCCTCACTCAATTTACTTCTTTCCCAATCCTCAAACCAAGCATAACCCACAGTTCTTCAAAATAAGATAAAGACATCTACATACTTGCCCAGCAAAAGAATAGTACATGAGATGGTCAGTCACAGATTCCGCATTACCAAAGCATAGAATTACACAAATTAGTAATCGTCGTGTTCCTGCTTCTTAAGTGGTTGATTGAGAGCATCTGTTTTTCCCCACTAGCCATTAGACACAAACACCCTGGCCGGGCCATGATACGATTGTATGTCCAGTAGAGGCACCTTTAGTGTCCTCAGCAAGTCATAGAAAGATTTGCCTGTAAATTCCTATCTCCTTTCTTTATCCATCTGCATTTGTCTGTTTCTTCTACTGAGGATATCTACCATTTAATTGATGCATGAGATTAAGAAATTCCTCAAAATTAGAGCCTGCCAGGTTTCTGCTGAATGCCGGATCCTAGACCACCTGATTGTCAATTACACTGCGGCACTGAGAAGCCGTCTCCACATTTACTGCCACCCAAAACAAGCAGACAAAATCCTCACTAAGGACTTCACATCAAATATCCTTCAGGATTGAATTGTTCTAACAATCCCTCTGTGGACTGACAATTACATGTAATGCTACCTTCCAGATTCCCGATGCTCTGTATTGAGAGGATTCTTTTGTGAACCATCCACCCCAACGAATCCCATATTTGTGAGAAAGTAAATGTTTCCACAAACTATTATCTTCATCCCCAAACAGCAAAATACACTTCCCAGAAGTGTTGTGTTCACAAACCTTTTCCATCCGCAGTGTGACTGTTCACTTCTTGTGTATTTCATTTAGATACATTTTTCTTTACAGTTTTTTTTTCTATGAATATTTAGAGATATTTTTCTCTATGCAACTAGGAGGCACCAATTTTTAATCATGGTGCCATGTTGACAGGCGGGGACATGGATACCCATGTCCAAAACTCATGGACGCAACACAATTTGTAAAATGGCTTTTAGGTTTAATTAATATAATTATTCATTTGCATAAAATAATTATATTTCAGTTTTATTAGCATTGTCGTAATTTAGCAATTTTTTATATGCAATAATTATGATATATTAGGGATCAGATCCAGTGCCCATCCAGGTATGACATTTTCTTACATCCATGCTATTCCTGCCCATGTGGCGTACCTGACTAGATAAAAAATTAAGTGGACCATGGTCCAAAAATCACAATGTCTTGACAATCCTAGTCCTTTGATTGAACACTTAAAGACAATCAGTAATTGACCCCATCCAATGAGAAAAGTTCCATTTATTACACAAGTCAAGACAGTCCAATCACAGCCATTTTGTTCAGTAGCCAAACACCAGTGAAGCCTGGAGAATGCCTGGATCAGATCCATGCCTCCAGATGCAGGGGATCCTCACCAAATATACTAAAATTTTAATGTGCTTGTGCACATGTGTCAGCCAATCAGGTCTCGACTCTTGAGACATTTCTACGTCCAACACTCAGTATCTGTATCCAACACCAACATATGCTGATATCCAAGTTACAGACTTTTCTGTCTTGTGATTTTATGAATTCATTATTAACAGAGTAATGCATTGATTAATGTTTTTACTGTTACTCGGGTGCTAATTGGAACCACTAATCTGGTAGGCCATCATGTGAAGGACCTGTAGATTAAAAATTACCAAGATCAGACTTAGCCATTGTCAGTTTTCAGAAATGAACAGGTAAAAAACTCAAAAATAAATAAATAAATAAATAAATAAAAGAAAAAGAAAAGAAAGAAGAAGAAGAAGAAGAAAGAAGGCAAACTTGCACATTCAACATGCAAAATTACAGTGACCAGGCTGTAAGGGTTATCAAGTCACCATGGTTTCTAGGCTATGGTTTGTCCACATGATGTCCCACCAGATCAACAGTTATGTTGCAAGCCTCACTAGCTATCATAAAAGAACAAGGAACCTAACACCAGGATGATACAAGAGACCACTAGACAGTTCCTACACTAGAATTAAAGCAGGAGAGTTCAGAAATATTAACGGATACTCAAAATTTTGAATGAGAGGCAGGAGAAGCTAGTAGAACACAGGAAGAACCATTGATATCTCTGGAGATTCACATATGAAATCATGGAGGAAAGAAGATTTAGCCATATCATAGGAGGAAAAAAAATCAACATCAATAGAAAAAGGGATTTTTCAAAGTTATTATGGAATTTATATTCCGTTGCCTTTTTTTAAAAAAGGTTTTCATTAAGCTCCATCACTAATTTAAGTAATAAAAATTATGATACCTTCTGGTAGATTTTTCTAATGGCATTACATTTAGTTATTTTCAATTAAGGACAAAAATGTCCTTTGATGAGAATGCCCTTTCAACAAATCAGAAGCTAGGATTCACAAATCAGAGGTCAGGAGTCATTGGAAATGTGTCGACATCCCCAAAAGTTGTGCCTGTCAGCTAATCAAGTGGGCCGCGCTGTTTGAGAAAGGTGGGCGGTTAAAAGAAAATTATGAAAATTCTATTTCCAGAATATACTGGTGGCATGCATGATGAGTGGGCCAGCCTGTCCATGAGCAATGGTGCAAAAATCATGATTACCCATCATCCATGTTTCGACAATCAGTAAAAATTTCTACTAGCCATCCAAAAGAGAATAGAATGGTTGAAAACAGTGGGATTAAAATACTAAAAACCCACACGCAAGTGTATAAAGTAGCCGAAGTACATCTCTCCACTTATGCCATGTGGCATGTGGGTGTGATCCCTGGCCAAGAATCGGAATGGTCCACTCATCGAATGGACTGAAATTAGAAACTTGCCGACGGTATAGAAAAATCTGGCCAAGCATTTTTTTTTAATCCACCACTTGTTTTGTAATCTACGTGTCACCTGGTAAGTGGACTGGCCTAATTCTTTATCTAGATTGTCAAGATGTGGGACCAACCTTTTAACTATACATTTCATCACCATCAAGTAGTTAGGAATGTATTGTGAATTTTGGTCCATTTAGACCAGCCAGTTAGGAAACCGCACTGATCAGATAATCCTGATCGCCTAATAGGACTACTGAAAAGAAGATTGTAGGTGGAGCAATAGTCTGAAAGCTATACTGATGGGACACTCAATATCTGATTTCACCAATTGTATCTGAACCTCTGACTAATTTCCTTCTACCTCTACATTTGAAGGCCCCTAATTGGATAGCTAGGTTCCAATCGGTAGTATGACTCTCAAACTTTCTCCATAGAAAATGGGTCCATGATTTGGATGGTCTAGAAGGGTGTGCATTTATGTTCCCCGTAAGGTGAATGATTTTTCATAACGGACAATGCGATCTAGGCCTTTCATTTGCTGAAAATCCACACCTCATAACTCATTAACCTACACATGGCATACAACTACCAATATAGGATGTCCAAATCAGGAGCCTTGCTGTTCAAAGTCCAAAAATCATACCAATCAGGAGATCTTGACCGATCAATAAAAGCCACAGAATTTGGACTGTCCATTTTTCTTGAAACTTTCCATTTTAAGTCCAAATTCAAGCGGCAAAAGCTGGTCATGATCACCCAATATATGATGGATCATCAGCCGGTGGGGTCATAATCACTGGATTGGGCAAGGGCGTGGTTCACTATTGGGCCAGCCTATGAGCATCCTGAATCTCACACATGCCCCAAGATGCTCGATGAACATGTGAGGTGAATTGATCAAACATGAGCCCTTCGATTAGTAGAAACTTGTTTCTTGAAAGGGCATTCTAGCCAGAAGAGCAGTTTTGTCATTAACAAGAAAATAACCTTCTGAATTTAACTACCATATAAAAAACTTAATGGAAAGTGCTTTATTGAAAGTTACTTAAATTACTGATGTAGATTAATGAAAAACTTTTTCAGAAAGGTAATGGGATGAAAATTACCCAATAATTAGGTGGTAATTATAAAAATCCCTGAAAAATTACATAAAAAGAAAACAGAACATATATCAACCATCATACCTGTGACTATCTTTACCAGTTGGTGAAGAATCGGTACCAATGTTCTTTTCGAATTGTGCAGCTGGGAATTCTTGAGATGGACTTTCGTGTGAAATTTTCACTGATGGACTCTCTGGCGGACTTCTTGCTGAACCATCTTCACTATGGGCATATGCTTGACCACTCTCAGCAACCTGCTCACCTGTACTAGTGGGCTTCTCCATCTTACCATCAACATCTGATGATGATGTGACCCCAAAGCTTTCATCAGGAGTTTTATCCTTCCATGTAGGCTTGGTTCTTGGAGGAGCCACAATATTTTCCACATCAACAGTAAGCTCCTTGACAGGCACGAATCCTGAAGGTGGAAATGAAGCATCAATCTACTCTGCTAGTTGCAAATCATCATGTCACATTTTCTCGTTAATAATGGATTTTTAAAAGAAAAGTTGAAACTGTCCATTTTGTAGCAAGCTACACACACATGAATCGAACTCATGTATCTCCAAAAGGACGAACAAAGAGAACAATCAAGGGAAACAAAAATAAGTACTACAGTCAATCTGATCTTTATTTTGCTAAAGGCAGTAAGATAAATCATTCTCATCAGAACTATCAACCACAAGGTCTAACATACCATGATAAGTATTGTTCAGAGTATCCCCGATATTATCCGTATCTCCAGCTCCGCAATACCAATAATACTGGTAGTATCAGAAATTCCTAGTATCAACGATATATCGCTAAGTATTGCCAACATATCGATATTGCCAATGTATCGCAATATTTTCGACTGCGTAAATTGCAGATGTCTCTTGTATCGCCAATGTTATCGATATCACCAATATTTTCGACTGTGTAAATTCCAGTTGTCACTTGTATCTCCAGTGTATCAGCGATATTTCAATACTATCGCCAATGTATTGATATCGCCAAAACTCTGTTCATTAAATAACTTTTAATTTCAAATTTTTTATGGGTGCATAGTTGTATAATGAAATGCATGTTTGTATGCATGCATGGACGGATGGATAGATGGATCATGGATAGATGGATGGATGGTTGGATGGTTGGTTGGATGGATGGATGGATGGATGGTTGGATGGTTGGTTGGATGGATGGATGGATGGATGTGTGCACGCGCGTGCACGTACGAACGCATGGATGGATGGATCATGCATGTGTGTTTGTATGTATGTATGTGCGTGCATGGATGGATGGACCCACCATTTCCCCCATGTTTCCCTAATATTTCCGTGCCAATGACACATGCTTTTAGGCCTCATTAAAGGGAAACTTATTATTTGATTCCTAAATATGCAAATATGCATCTTTTTCGATATTATTTGATTCTTAATTATGCAAATATGTGTATTTTAGTATCTCCTGAAGTTTGACTGAAAAATTCCCCCATTTTCCCCATGTCTCCCTAGTGTTTTCCTGCATTTCTGGGAATCAGCGATAACGATATTGTTTCCATATCCTAGGCCAGCGAAACATGTAACAATACCGATACTTCGAACATTGATGATAAGTAGTAGCATTCATTGAACCATGGGCGAGAGTTGCATCCTTAATAAAGAGTTAGAAGCATGTACCATGGTCTACTCTTAATCCTACAGTGTTGAAAATGAATATTGACAGACCCTCGATAGGCTAACCAGGGCACTCAGGGATTTAAGTTGTGAGGGACAACAGAAGCAAAACATCAAGCTCATATTCTCTGTGCCTTCTGGAGTAGGTACTTCGAACAGAGCAAAATTCTCAGATATTCTTGTCAGCTTATAATTATTTAAAAGTTACTGTCCAGGGAAGGATATTGTAAAAGAGGATTCAAGGAGTGCCACATAATGGGCATCACAATCAAAACCAGAGACTTGGAAGCTTTCCTTCATCATTAGCAAAATTCAGAAGGTAATCTCATCCTTGAAAGTTTCTTTTTCAATCAGGTTCCTAGCGGGGTTAATAATTTACCTGATAGACTGGGAAACTAAGGAGTTGTATGCTCTTCTTTGGGTGTAGGATTTTCATGTCCATTTCCTTGATGGATGCTTGTAGTTTTCAATTTTATTTACTAGTCTAATATAATTACAGTTACTGATTTAAAAAAAGGAAGAAAATTTAGAAGTACAAAATTGATAAAGCTTTTCTATCAACACCCTCCACTCCCTCCTATGTTGGTGTTGTAACCTACACCGTGCACAGATTTGGGCATCTTTTTCTTTCTTTTTCTTCCTTACCAATTAGTAATAGACTCATGCTATGCCACAACCCAATGGATTCAAAGTCTCAAGTCTTCAAAAAAAAATTCTTGCATGGGAACCCAAGTTAAGTATGTGAACCACGTCCAAAATGTACAAATCTTAAGCATTAAACCAAAAAAGAAAAAAAGAAAAAAGAATGTCGTGCAAAAGCACATTTTGGTTGACGACCAAGAGAAGGAAATTATATTTACGTAAATGAGAAATGCTCCAGTGCTCTCAGAGCACTATAAGTTATAGTGCTCCGAGTTTCGTTGGTTCGCTTGGACAGATAATTCGATCAAATTGAACTGTTCATCACATCCAGAACAAATTTCACAAGCAATCATACAAATATTACTATTGGATTATCCAATCCGTCTTTGATTTGGCCATATTTTCTACACCCACCTATTTTCGAATCCACATATGGGATGGTTACAATTGCCTAACAAAACAAGTTCTTTAGAATCATAAGCAATCCAGGATCGGCCCTAGCAGATAGATGGATCAAATTGTTGATTGGACCTGTCTTGTCTAAATTATCTTGACCATCCATATTAAGCGGCATTTATCAAATGGATCATATTTGTCAGATCAGTGTGATTTTTTGCATGTCAGCACATGAAATGTGAGGTGAACCTAATGAACAGTCTAGATCAATAGATCAGACTTTCATAAGTGTCCCCATGCAAGTAGGAGCACTATAATTTATAGTGCTCTGAGAACACTGGAGCATCTCTCTACATAAATATCAGAAATATTCACTTCATTCACTGGTTGTTCTCCATGCTAATTCCCAACATGAAGTGGAGTTTTAAGACACACGGACTGCATAACACCGCCCGACGCATCACTTGAACCACCCATGTCATGCCTGAAAAGGCAATGTACTGTGGATCAACCGCATCGCAGATACATCAACCCACAACACACCGGAGGAAATCGACGACCTTCTGGAGTGAACAAACTAATTCACACCATAGAGTCAAGAATCTCCTGTCGGAATCCACTTCATCCTTACAAAGGAGATACGGCAGTCCAGAAGGTCACCCTCTGAACCGGGTCTAAAAGACATTACTGAGCAGATACTGTTAGCAGATGCACTTTCCCCTTGTAATTTTGTCCTTTGTTAGTAGGTACTCAATTGTTTTGTAATTGACAGATCACCATCATCATCATCATCACCATAACTTTGTCCCAGCTCTTTGAGAACAGCATAAGGGATTAATCAAAGAGTTAAACATCACTGAAAATAATGCAGAATCCAGGCCTACAGAATGAAGACTGGTCCCCAAACATCAAATTTGCAGAAGGAAAAATGGTTTGAAACAGTTATAACAAAATTAGATACTCTGCTTCCTGCTACTAATGTTAGTGACTAACAAATGATCTAATAATCTTACACAAAATAATAAAAAAGGCTAACTATTTCAAAATGCATCTGGCATGTGTAAGGTGTTCAATGGTGGGGCACCTCAGAAATTTTCCAATAAGCAATTATTCCAAAATGAATAAATTTTAAAAAACAGCACAGAATTTGGAATTTCACATTCACAATGTCTCTGCAAAGCGAAAAGAGGTAGCATTCAGAAACATCCAATTCAGTGCATTGAATAAGTTCCCAACTTCAATAAATGAGCACTCAGCATAAAGATTGGTAAAATGGAATGATAGTTAATTTAGCGCACCTTCATCTTCAAATTTATCCCAATCTTCATCCCAATCAGCTGCTCCGTCTTGAATTCCAGGTTGCCAACCTTATATTTTGAAGGGGGGAAAAGGCACTATCAGATGGAAAGAAAAAAATGAAGTACAAAATTCCTAAGAAACTGAAAAAAAGAAGAAGAAGCATATCCAATCATAACTTCACAAAAACACAATCAATGTCTTATGGAAATGAAATGAAATGGTTCATTCGCTTAATCCAGTGGAGGGGTAGGTATGAATTAAGCTTAGTTTGTACCGTCGATTATTATGAACGGAAATGATTCATCTACTTAACACATCACACTAACCATCACAAAACAAATTTTAAGCTATCCTTTTGGGATTAGTTAGATAAGGATAACACCTTCTGAGAACAATTGCCTGTTATAGTTGAAATATGTTTATCAGCATTACTCAAACAGTGCAAACTATCAACCATTCATGTGGCAAGCATTTATGTCAAATTGTTTACAAGGATTTAGCAGTTCATGCAACTATATCGATTCAGTCATCCATGCCACTGGATTTTAAGCGGCAATCCTAAAGACTGACATTATGAAAACAAAAGATTCGGTGGAATGGCAGCTCTATATGGGATGCATCATATTATGAGGACTTCGCATATGATAACAGTGACAACATCTTTCCTCAATCAGACAATGAGTCGGGATCACTGGAACCTCGAACATTTCGTTGACTTATCTAGAAGGTCAAGGGTAAGGAATTCCCTTCTTTCCCCTCTGAATCAATCCAATGCTGGAGGGGATTAATTCACCAAACTGAGAGGATATGCGTTATTCTTTGATCAGAGTCTGCATGATTGGCCTGGAGGTGCTGAGAATCAGATTACAATATGTTGAGACCTCCATGTATACAAAGAGCATCAATTTTTTTAATGGTTGAAGAACATCATCTCTTCATCTCAATTGACAAACCATCTCTTCTTTTTAATTCTCAGGCTTACAGGTCAAAACATCTGAGAAAAAGAGGTATGATTATCACAAATGTGTGCCTATGCTGCATGGCGAGCGAAGAAACAGTGGACCATCTCTTCATTCACTGTCCCTTCATCAGTCGAATCTGGCCAGACCTTTCCCGTTTTCAGATCCATTGGTCCTCCCCAAATTCGACAGGCAGTCTCCTTAAGGCTTGGCATGGCCCAAGATTTGGCAAACAGAGGACCGATCTATGGAGAATGTCCCTCCTTGCTCTCTGGTGGTCTGTGTAGGAAAAAAGGAATGGAAGATGTTTCAATGGTGTCACTAATTCCCCAGAATCCATAGCGTTAAGAGCGGTACGATTTGTGGTCGAGTGGGCTTCTAATGTGGATAATCTAAAGGGTTATAATCTTCAGTTTATAGGAGTGTAGTTGTCCCGCTAACTCAGTGATTAAGCTATCCCTATATTCCTCTTTATCTCTTAATATAATTTGTGACTTTTCAAAAAAAAAAAAAACTTCTACTTTTCAAACTAACTTCTTTTGTGTAATATGTATGTTTAGTTGTGGAATCCATACAAGGGATACTAAAAACTAATAAGCCAGCTGATGTACTTTGAAAGTGTTTCAAGATGCCTTTCGCTAGATCTTGAAAGACTGCTTTACTCTATGAGGTCTAGGCCATTCATGTTGGAACCTTTCCTTGTTAGAGCTGCTCTTAACAAAACTATTCCCACAAAATCTTGGTACACGTAAAGAACACGCCCTCCCTCCCCCACCCCCCTATGCTATGGTGATCCCACAAACCTCTGTGGAGTGGCACACCTGCATTTTCGTTTGGTCTGATTTTTGGCCCCATGGCATAATATCGAAGGATGATCAAATGGATGGGGCAGACCTGATGCACACATCAGGTGAGCCCTGCAATAGCCCGGATCCGCAGCTAATAGTGGTGGTATCTGTATCATGTGTATGCGCACACACATGACAAATGTGTGTACATGAGAAATGCTCGCATCCACACAGCCAACAAGTTGGACAGAAAGTTTCAATCCAGCCACTGGATAACTTCCAACCTATCATGTGCATGCAACAACCACTCCATCCAATATGTTGGCCACAACTTGAGGATCACTCATGCAAAAATCAGAACCATCCACTCAGGCCACACCATAGAAAATAATGCATAGACATTGATAAATAATAAAATACAAGTACATGGAGTGAAATTTTAGTAACGATAGGAGTGAAAACAAGGAATTAGTTAAGATTGCTGACAAACACGTTTCCCAAAATGAACACTTTCGATACTTTTGGTTAATATTTCATGTGAGTGGAGATATTGAGAAGGATGTTGCCCATAGAATTCAAGTTAGGTGGAAGCAGTGTTTGAAGTATTGGTATCGCTACAAGTTTCGCTGGCCAGGGACATGGAAACAATATCGATATCGCCGATAATATCACTGATAACAGGAAATGCGGGGAAACATGGGGAAAACGGTGGAATTTTAAGCGAAACTTTAGGAGATGTTAAAATGTACATATTTGCATATTTAGAAATAAAAAATTTGTAAAAAGAATGCATACATAACAAGTTTCCATTTAATGGGGCCTTAAAAGCATGTGTTGTTGTAAGAAATCAGTCCAACCATCCCATCTGGCCTATTTAACCATCCAACCTTCCATCCAAACATCCATCGATATTACAAAATATCAACAACACATGATATTTCACCAAGAAATCATCAACAATTGGAAAGGAAATGGAAGATTGTGGTCTCAATATCGCGCATGTTACGATATCGATAATATCGAGATATTATCAATATTAACAATGACAAATTGAACACTACATACAACCATGTGCCCATTAAAAATAAATTAAAAAAATAAAAAAATAATAATAATAATTGAAATAAAAATTTACTATTGAAATATCGTTGATACACTTATGATACGAGCATTACCTAGAATTTACATAGTCGAAAATATTAGTGATACACCGGCGATATTGATGCATTGGTAATACAAGCAACACCTAGAATTTACTTAGTTGAAAATATTGGTGATTACAATAGCGATATTGATACGTTGGCGATACTTAGCGATACATTGCTAATACTTAAAAAATTTTATACTACCAGCATTATCAGTATCGCTACCAGTGTTATCGGTATCGTTGAGCTAGAGATAAAGATAATATCGGAGATATTTCGATAATATCGAAGATAATTCGAACACTGGGTGGAAGCAATGTTTTAAATATCGTTATCGCGTGACGTATCGCACCCTTGGGATACAGATGAATATCGGTTATCACATGGGATATATCGGTTGTATCGCGTAATGTATCGTTGTCGTTGGGAAACATGGAAACATTGGCAAATTGGTTGAATTTTTCAATGAAACTTCAAGGATTGTTGAAAAAGACATCAACACACACTTAAAAATCAAAACATTCCCCCCCCCCCCCCCAAAAAAAAAAAAGTATACATAATAGGGGTTTTCTTTGTATGGGGTCCTAATATATGTGCTTTCCAACTGAACTGATGCAAGTATATTCAAAGTCTATTCATATAATTTATAAACATAAGAATACATGGAAATACAAGCAATACATTCAAAAGAAAAAGAAGAATCACTATATCAGGTTACATACATGTTTAATTTTGTGTTTGGATACAAAGATTGCAACTGATTTGTGAGAAATTTTGGTTTTTCGCAATTTTCCACAACTTGACCCATCTCCCTCAAATCTTGAAATCGAAGTTCCAAATCCATGATTTTTCATGAAAAACATGAAGAATCATAGATTTGTAACCATTTGACACTGGCTTAACATGATTTACAAAAAAAAACATGGATCGAAAATTGAAAATGCTCACTAGATCGAATAGGTGGGATATATCGACGCTACCTGTGTGTTTCGTATCACACTGGTGGGATACGAGATATATCATGGGATATATCGACTGATATCGTTGATATTTAAAACACTGGGTGGAAGAAATGGAGATATGCCACTAGAGTTTTATGTGATTGTCGTGTACCACTCAAGTAGAAAGGGAAATTTTAGAGGATAGCTATAAGACCAGCCATGCTTTATAAGATGGAATGTTGGCCAAGTAACGAACAACATATGCTTGCTCAGAGGATGAGTATAGCTGAAATGAGGATGCTGAGATGGATGAGTGGCAAGATGAGGAAGGATAATTACAAATGAATGCATTTGAGGGAACTTAGGAGTAGCACCAATAGATAATAGGATGAGGGAACGTAGATTTAGATAGTTTAGTCATGTCATGTGCAACAGAGACCAAGAATTGCACTTGTTAAGAGTAGTGGTTTCAATATCTTGCAATGTCACCAATATATCCCACGATATACCGGTTATCCCAACTGGGCAATGCGAAGCCTAGCTTTAATATCCATTTTTCATGGTATCTTGCAATATATCACACGATATCGAGATATTGTGCGATATATCCACACTCCCCCTTGATAAATTCTTAATGTATAGTGAGATATATAGATACCGAGTGCAATATCGAAAGGGGTAAAAGGAAAATGACAGTGTTGTGTCTAGAAAATCCTCAAAATTCACAAAAAAAAAAAAAAAAAAAAAACAATTATTATTTTTTTTTTGCTAAAAAAAAAAACTTCCTAATACATTGTAAGGCGATTTTGAGTAGTCCATCCTTGTTTGTTAAAAGAAAATCTTTGAAAATCCTCCGAAATTGCAATCGAAAGCTTCTTGGAGCAAGATTCTAAACGGTGCATATTTTCTTGTTTTGAATCATTTTTTTATATGTTGTAAGTATATATGTTGTAAGTAGTGCCAGGTGGTAGAAATCCATGATTCTTCATGTTTTGCATGGAAAATTATGGATTTGGAGCTTCATTTTCAAGATTTAGAGATAAACCAAGTTGCAAAAAAATGAGAAAAATCAAAATTTTTCCAATTTTTCCTAAATTGATTGCAATCTTAGTATCCAAACACGAAATCAAACATGTATATATCCTTATCTATGCATTCTTGGCAATTTGGGAATTTTTTGTTTAAAATAATAATAATTTTTTAATTTAAAAAAAAATTTAAAATGTTAAAAAAATTCAATATCCATAGGTATATTTCTAGTTTTCTACTTTTTCTTTTGCTTTTGAATGTAATGCTTGTGTTTCCATACATGTCTTCTTATGTTTACAAATTTTATGAATTAGCTTTGAATTTAGTTGCATCAATTAAGTCAAATAGCACATAGATTAGGACCCTACACCAAGGAAACCTATTATGTGCATTTGTTTTTTGTGATTTTTTTTTAAATTATTTTTTAAGTGTATTGGTGTCTTTTTTAACAAATCCCTAAAGATTCATGGAAAATTTCGACCAATTTCCCAATGTTTCTCCATGTTTCCCAACAACAACGATAAATTACCCAATACAATTAATATGTCCAATATGTATTTGTATCCCAATGGCGTGATACGCAATGCGATAACAATACGGAAAACATTGATTAGGAGCAGTGTTCGAGTTGTTGGTATCACTAAAAGTTTGGCTGGCAAGAGATAAAGATAAAATATCGTTATTGTCGATAATCGGAAATGCGGGGAAAAGGGGGGAAACATAGGAAAAAAATGTGAAATTTTTCAGTGAAACTTCAAGACATGCCTAAATATACATATTTTCATATTTAGGAATAAAAAAATTACAAAAAGAATGCATACATAATAAGTTTTTATGAAATGGAAACCTAAAAGCATGCGCTGCAGAAAGAAATCACTCTAATAGTAACTAAAATGTGTTTATATAATACAAATGCAGCTCACATAAAATAATTAAAACATGTAAAAGTAAATGAACTAAAAAAAACACACATTTCTGGAGCCCACCTTTATGTATGTATTGTATATCCGTGTTGTCCATCCAAACACCCATCCATCCATTCATCTCATCCAACCAACCAACCATCCATCCATCCATCCGACCACCCAACCATCCCATTCATCCATCCATCCAACTATCCCATTCATCCAACCATCCCATCCAATCATCCAAACATTCATCCATCCATCTCATCCATCCCATCCATCCATCCAGCCCATCAAATCATTCATCCATTCCATGTATCCATCAAACATCCATCTATCCTATCTATCCAACAATCCAACCATCCCTTCCATCCATTCCATTCCATCAAATCATCCAAATATCCATCCATGCAATTTATTCATCCAACCATCCCATCAAAGCATCCAAACATCCATCCAACCATCCACCCAACCAACCAACCAACCAACCATCCAATCATCCATCCCATCTATCCATCCATCCATACAACCAACCATCCAATCATCCAAAAATCCATCCCATCCATCCATCAAAACATCCAAACATCCATACAACCATCCCATCTATCCATCCATCCATCCACCCAATCATCCCATCTCATCCATGCATCCAACCATCTATCCATTCAAACATCCATCCATCCAACCATCCCATCCCATCCAATCATTCAAACATTCATCCATCCATCCATCCATCCATCCCATCTATCCATCCAACCAACCATCCCATCCATGCATCCAACCATCTAACCATCAGGAGTTGATTAGGTGCAGCATCAGCCTTGCCTAAGATTGTGGCCCTTACCATGAGGCCCACCTTGATGGATGTATTCCATATCCATCCGTTTTGCAAGACCCTTTTAAGGCATAAGCCTAACAATGAAGTAGATCCAATTGTCAAGAGGACCTTTTCATTAATAAGAAACAATGGTGATGACCATTAATGGGCCACAAAAGTTTTGGACCAAGCTAATATTTGTTTTTTCCTTTCACCCATATTTATGTGACCTTATCAATAGGTTGGATGGCAAATAAACATTATAGAAACATAAGGTGGGCCCTAGGAAGTTTTTAATGGTATGGCATTCAATCACCATTGTTATACGGCCCACCTGAGATTTCGATCTTCCTCATTTTTGGACTTATGCCATAAAATGTTCTGAAAAATGGATGGACAAATACATCATGTTGAGCCACATCATCTTGGGTGAGAATGGGACGCACCTAATCCACTCCCCCTAACCATTACAACTTTTTTTAAAAGTTTAAATGGTGGTGAACCAGTCTTATTATGTTGTGTGAAACTCACACTATAAAAATAACTTAAAAGTTACCTAATCTATTAGTTTTGTTTCGAGGCAAAATGGTGGTGACCCATGCTTTTTAATGGTGTCAAACACACATTTTAGTTGAGCTTAGAAGTAAAGCTAAAAGGAAAGAGCTTGGAAAGAGGATTTCGAAAACCCCTCTTTTAAAACCCTAAAAGTGGACAAGCAAGTTCTCCGCAACCGTAGGTATTATAACCCTAGAATCTCGAAAACATCTTCAATCTCGCAACGCATATTCAATTATCGATGGAAATTCCAACAAGATTAGAAAAACGCTCGTCAAAATCCCGGATTTGTTGGGTTATTTCATACTTTTGAAGACCAACATTGTCGATCCACAGTCCCAATCACTTCTCGATCTTCTGGAAAGAGGTATTTCTAAATTCTGATTTTATTTTATTTTTTGTATCTACGGCTCGATTTTGTCGGCGAAATTTCAGGAAAAAAAAAATAGCAAAATCTAAAAAAATCAGCAAAATGTCGCCGATATCCAAGGGAAAAAACGAAATATGGGATTTTCAGTTTCAAAAGGCCAACGATACTGAAAATATCGGTGATAATTCGATATTATCGCTAATAATTTAAACACTAATTAGGAGTGAGTTGGTACAACTTGAAGGATCTAAAAGGGCAAGGGGAAGGCCCAAAAGGATGCAGATGGAGGTAGTAAGAAAAGACTTGATGACCCATGGTCTAACTGAAAGAATGGCCCTTGATAGAATGGAATGACGGAACAGGATTTCATGTAGCCAACCCCAATTAATTGGGATAAGGCTTAGATGATGGTGGTGGTCGTGGTGGTCACACATGCATGCACACAAACCGAAACACATGCAGATTTAGATCCCAAGTGTTAACTCCACCAAGACATATGACTTGGGGTGTAACACCCCAGATTTTTGCCAACCTGGAGTTAGACGTCCTTAGGCAATGGGTCGATCCTAACCCCTTGTTAACTTCTCAGAACTCAAATCCCAAAGTCTAAAATCCCTTTTTAACCCATTTCCTTCAAAATCTCACTTTTCACCAACTTATTCTTAAATTTTTCTAACTACTTTCATATTAGACATGGATCCTAAAGTTTAGGTGATGAAAAATAATACTTAAACAAAAAATTACTATAAATAGTAAATAAATAAATAAAATGGGTTTTTGACCATTAACCTTATGGAATATCACAAAATAAATAGGTTATTTGGATAGAACAGCTTCTCCTACCCCAAAATCATATATTGCACGTCGAATAACTCATCCCGGGTTGTAAAATACAACCATTTCAAAATCCCATGGCAAAACACCACAGCGGGCGGGCGGCGCCACCGCCAGGTCGGTGGCGCGCCGCCGGAGCACCAAGTTATGGTGGACCCTCGCTGCAGATTTTCTGCACTTTTCGATCGACTTCAAAAAGTCATATCTCCCTCGTTATAACTCCGATTTAGGTGATTCAAAAGCCAGATTGAAGCTTGATAAGTCTAGTTTCATATAAAAATAAGTGAAAAATATAATAAAAATTTTAATGTAGTTAAATATGGGTCATTGTGACAACTGTCCGGAATTCATTAGTTCGGACAGCTGCTACTTCTAGAATTTTTAGAATTTTTCTACAATACGAAATCTAATGAAATTTGATAAAGATGAAGTAAACTTGATGACGAACTACTAGAAAAATAATTAAAATAATATACTAATTAAAAGTGCCAAAAAGGGGCGTAGAATTGTCCTAGGACCTTATTCTGGCGTAATTAGGGCATAATTTAGTTAAGTGCTAAATTAAACAATTGATGGATTTGGCTTGAACCACTTTCTATACGAACTACAAGACCCAAAACCTTTATAATCACTAATTCAACATTACTTAAAAACCTAAGAGCAATCTCAAAACCCAATTGCTCTCGGGAGCACATTGAAACTCCGTATCGAACCTGGACCGTGCGTCGAAGGTCCGATTACTGCGAACTCATACGGTTATGACCGCCTTATTGGGCTTAACAACAATCTTGGAAATCAAATCCAGATAGTGTCCGAAAACGCATAACTTGAGCCCGAAGCGAAGTGTGTGAGAAATGCGAATACCTTTAGAAAATGAACTGAACTTAAGTAAATTGAGTCATTCGCTTGCAGGCCTAATCTAAGGTTTCAGACCATCAGATTCTGACCCAACTACACCCTCGGATCAGGGAAAATTTTCAACACATGTCAGTGTACTTGTGGCCCTGATCGAGTAGCGATGACCGTTGAACTGAAACAGGTCCTCCGCGGTCGATCCACTGATCCGATCGGACCGAAATCTTAACATGGCTTAGATCCATTGTCAGGGAACTTGCCCCTGACCGTGTGCAGGTAATAGACCCCCAGATGAGCTCCGTTGGCCCGAAACAGATACCTTTTGGCTATAATCTAAGTATACCATGGCCCTGGGGCCATTACCATCAATTCTGGGCCTATATAAGGGCCTTAACCCACCCCTCTCTCATTCCATACGATTTCTCTAACCCTAGGAGAGAGAAGAGAGAAAAGAGGAGGAGAAAGTGAGGAGAAGTGAGAGAGTTGTGGTTTGACGCCGGGATTCGTTCCTGCCACTCCACGGGCTGAATCCCTTCTCCCGTGTCACTACACAGACGAATCCGAATCCGAATCCATTTTTCGGTAAGAAATCCTAACCCTAATCTGTTTTAGGTATTCAAATAGAGTAAATGGCGAAATAGCTAACCTATTTCGTGATTCAGATAGCCATTGTGCCGTAGACAAAGACGTAGTATTCAAACTAAGCTCGGTATGGGTTTACCGGCGAAAGGTGCGGACTATAAACGTTTAGGTTATGGTTTTCAAGACTTTTAATGTCAGCTAATGATTTATGTCTAACTTGATTGCTGTCATATGATCCTAGTTACGATGCTTTGTATATATTATACATATGTGAACTATGTTGAATTCAAAGATGCATTCCATGTATTTGTTGAAATGTTCGAATGAATATGAAATTATGATTTGTGTTCGTCATGACTGTAAACGTAGGATTCATGGTTGTCATCGGTATTATGATTACTATGTGTGATGATTTGCTATAATATACGCTGTAACTAACCTAGTTCATATATTGGGTAAAGGGTAGCCTAAATGTTTGATAAAATGCCTGAATGAGTAAATGCTTGCTGAATTGTATTTAATGAGGCCATTGAGATGGGATTCTCAATTACCTTGTCTATAGTTACAGTTTCCTTCATGTAACCTATCTTGCTACTACGTGATTTATGGATGAATGCCTATGTATGATAACATGTACTCTGTGTTTGTTAAAATGCTTATATGAGATTTATATTTGAATTAGTTGCTACATGCTGTTTTGACTAGCACATATGAATGCCTATTGTATTCGAAGTGTGATTGGGGCTACGATGTAGTCCAGGCAATCGGTAATGGTTTACGATCGGTGGCCGAACGATTTTAGCCACGTCGAACACGTTCTATGAATCCGAGTCGTACGGTGATTATCGACAGTGGTTACGCCACGCAGAATGCTTATGCACTCCATGTCGATCAATTCAATGTGCGCTCGTACCAGTCGAGCTTGTCAAGTAACCCGATTGGCCCAATGTATGTTCACCATGTATGGACGCTACTACTTGAACCTCAGTTACCAAACTTACCAATGAAAACCCGTTTAACCTTGGTACCACGATCCGCTATGACTCATGAGCCGAGCATGGTGGTGTATGGGACACCGTGGTCGAGCTGTCGGCCTACGCTGGGGCGACGAGCCTCCTGTAATGACCAGTGAGCAACCCAAACTCATGAGCCGAATATGGTGGTGTATGGGACACTGTATTCAAGCTGTCGGCTTACACTAGCGCAGCCTACCTGTGGTCCCCAGTCAGGTTGGTGACGAGCCTTCGAAAATAGACTGTCAGTTGGTAGGGCGTTGGTGGAGTGACCTCAAGTATACACTAGGACTACACTAAGGTGACGAGTCTTTCCGCAGTGACCTCGAGTATAACCAGGCCTACTTTGACGGTGACGAGCCTCTCCGTAGCGACCTAGAACTTGCCTACCATATGTGATTAACTAGAATTGACGACCCTAGATGGATCATTGTTTGGGTTAATGATATAAAGGGAGGTACCTTAGCTTCCCAATCCTGCTATATGACTATGCCTAATTAAGAACTTGGCTAATCACGTACATGCACAGCATTTGCATGTGCCTTTGGCGTTGGAGTTGAGCACAGAGGAAGGGGTGCATGCCGCGATCGTGAGATGATGTCGCAGAGGGAGTGCAGACGAGGGCATACATCATTATCGCATACCATTCTTGCATTAACAAGAGTAATTCGGACCTGATTGTTGTACTGCTTTATCATTACTGCTTGACTGAATTGATAACATGTTAACCTTTGCTTTATAATTCCACTGAATTAGCTACTCATTCTCACTTGGGACGATGTTTTAAAACACAACCCAGACTCTAGTTTAGATGTAGGTAATGGTGGAGTCTATGCAGCTGAAATGGACTTCATAGGCGAGGAGGAAGAGTTCTCCTACGTTCAGCTCGTAGGCAAGTCTATGTAAACCCTGTGCTGATTCGACGGGATTATATGGTTACTTGGATTGGTTGGACATTCACAGTTGATATTTTGTAAATTTTGATCCAATATATGTATATATTCAGCCTGGTAACATACTCATACTATGGAGATTATGAAACACTTATATACTCTATATATCTATCTCAGTCTTCCGCTTGCCTAATTACATTAACTCTGGAGTATGATATGTTGTTTTAGTATAATCCCACTCATGTTTAAATGCATTAATATGGACAACATTCAAACATCATTATCTATGTTGCATAAGTGATGTTCTGAACCTCGGGAGTTGAGATTTGCTCAACCCCCGATTTTCAGGGCGTTACATGGGGTGGGGCCAACCAAGATGTGCCAGACATCCAAAACATGCATTAGATACATCGTCACCAAAAAATGGGATGCCTCAATAATAACTCAAGGAAGCCACACCATGAGGAACAATGTAAAATCATTTAAAAAATCACTGAAGCCAATAGTGTGGCTCACATAAGTTTTGGAATGCCCTAATTTTTTGTCGTCCTTTTGTCCACTTGGGGTGCATGCAAACACCATGGCAGCCCACCCAGAAACCAACAATGGGTGTCCTCTGTTTCCTATGGTGTGGCCCATTAGAGTTATGGCTAAGACCAATTTTTTGGCCCTAGGTCTAAAATTGCTAAGTGCACTTGATAGACAACTTAGATCTCCGAAACACATCACAGCAAGGCCCATGGAGATCGATGCTATTGTAACTTATGATGGTGTCGACCCTATGTGCGTGTGGGAAAATTATCTCTTGGCAACATTACCACCATGAATATGGTGGTAACCACCCCACTATGATGTATTGATGACATCCACTTCAAACATCAGTCACTCCTTCCCATGTTTAGGCATGGGCACAAAAATCAGGCCATCCATGACTTAGGTGGACCACACCACAGGGAACAATTGAGAGGGGATGCCCACTCTTGATTCTCATGGAGGGCCCGATATGTTATGTATATGACATCAATCCATTCTAGATGATGGGACACCTAAAAAATCAGGCCATTATGACTTGGGTGAGGCCTAACACAAATTAATCGTGGGTTTCCCCCTCCCAATTGTTCCTACTAGTGCAACCCACCTAGGTTTTAGAGGGCCAAATTGATGTAGGATGATGGAAACTATCCAAGGATGCAAGATGAGAGATCAATTTACACATTAATTTCAGCCATCAACATGTAAAATCAAACATAACCACATAATAAATTCGAAAACTCATATTTATAATACAAAGGTCCTAGGTTATCACATATGCGGTGCACGAAAATATAAAATAATTTAAGAGTGACCCACTTATAAGTAGGGACTTCCAATCTAGCGTGGGTAGTACAACAACCACGTGGATAAACAAAAATGCAATCAAAATTCTGATTTGGAGAAAATTTCACAAAATTCATATTTTCATTAGGGTTTTGGATTCATAGATGGAGATTGAGGATTGAAATTTTTTTAGGGATTCAAAGGATCTAGGGATTAGAGAGTTTTGGAGGAAAATCAAAGAGGGCAAACCCCAAAACAAGAGCCCACACGTGGCTGCCCGAACAGACGCACATGCGTGCGTGTGCACGTGCGAGTCCACACGTGTCTAGGTAAAGTAGAAGAAACAAAGGGAGGATTGAGTGGGGTTTTGATGGGTTTAAAATGTTGTAATGGAAGGGGAAGAAGGAAGACGAGGAAGAAGAATAATACGTTTTGAAGAAGAGAATGAGGAAGGATGCACCTTTGGGAATCTACCACCAAACAAGCTTCTACCATTCCACAATTCAATTGAAATGGAGGGTTTCTCACAAACCCTAAAACACAATAAGAAAAAATCATTCACACAAGAGAGCTTCTCTCATTTTTCTTTCTTCTCAATAACACCACTAGAGTTGGACATCCACCCCCCTGTGCTTTTTATAATTCAAAATTCAAAATAATTTTTTTATAATTCAAAATAATTCAAAATTCAAAATTCAAAATAATTATAACTATGCCACTCACTTAAGTGAAATGGCCCATCATCCAAAATAGGAAAACTAAAACACTTATTATCAATCTTAACCATCAAATAAATCGTAAGAGAAAAAAAACATAAAAGAAGCAAGATCAAAGTCCAAGTGGCCTGATCGGCAAAATCCAATAATCAGATTGACACAAAATAAAAATCATATGACTAAAATAGTCTCTTAAGCAGCCCATATGCATCATCCCAACGTGGGGTCTTCCTGATGCACGTCCAATGCATGTGAGGTCTGCAAAATGGCTCGGTGGGCCCCATCTGAAACTCGTCTCCTATCCACAAAGAAAGTTGCGCTGATGTGGGTGGTTACCTCCATCTCTAGTACACCCGAGTAGGTCCTCTAACGTCCCCATCACATATTTTTTATACAAGGCCAAACACAAAGGGCAATGCATTATGACTGGAGTGGATGTCGTCATGGTGGGGCTCATAGGTCATTACCACCAATGTTCGAATTATCGGTATCGCTACAAGTTTCACTGGTAAGGGATACAGAAACAATATCGATATTGCCGATAATATGGCTGATAACCGGAAATGCGGGGAAACATGGGAAAAATAGTGAAATTTTTAGTGAAACTTTAAGAGATGTTAAAATGTACATATTTGCATATTTAGAAATAAAAAATTTGCAAAACGAATGCATACATAACAAGTTTCCATTTAGTGGGGCCTTAAAAGCATGTATTGTTGTAAGAAATCAATCCAACCATCCCATCCAGCCTATTTAGCCATCCAACCTTCAATCCAAACATCCATCGATATTGTAAAATATCAACAACATATGATATTTCACCAAGAAATCATCAACAATTGTAAAGGAAATGAAAGATTATGGTCTTAATATCACGCATGTTGTGATATTGATGATATCGATAATATCAAAATATTATCAATATTATCAATGACAAATAGAACACTACATACAACCATGTGCCCATGAAAACATTTTGAAATAAATTTTTTTCTGATAAATAAATTTTTGATGATATCAATACATTGGCGATATGATTGAAATATCGTCGATACATTTATGATACAAGCATTGCCTAGAATTTACATTGTCGAAAATATTGGTGATGCATTGGCGATATTGATGCGTTGGCAATACAAGCGACACTTAGAATTTACATAGTTGAAAATATTGGTGATTACATTAGCGATATTGGTACATTGGCGATACTTAGCCATACGTTGTTAAAACCTGAAATTTCTATACTACCAACGTTATCGGTTTCGCTACCAGTGTTAGCGGTATTGTTGAGCTAGAGATAAAGATAATATCAGAGATATTTTGATAATATCGAAGATAATTCGAACACTGATTACCACCATAGTTATGGTGGCAATGTTACCATGAGAAATGGTGCAACCCAGTTATCAAGTCAATGAGATCTCGATACCCAAATTGCAAAGTAAAAAAATAATACTCACTAGAACAATGGAGTAGAGAGGGAGAACTTTTATTGACATCAACATTTTCTCTTACAAAAGCTAAAGAAAAACCACACTTAGAAAATATTCGAATGAATAACTCCTACACCACCACCTCCCTTTTATAGTTCCTAAAAGTATCTTTGATTGAAATCTCTATGACTAAAAGAATCAATCACGATGTATTACAAACTAATCTAATCTTTCTTCATATGGCAAAAGCCTAATGAAAAGCAAACATAGAAAGCAATTAAATCTCTAAATCTAGCCTATATCTTCAATCATATCAATTATGCCCTTATCACATCTTTAATCAGCCCGCGATATCTCCCAAAATAGTAAATTATAACCCCCGAATCTGTAAATAATCAACACATGTTAGGCTCTACGGTGGGCTATGGTCATATGTCTTATCGGGCCCTACAATGGGCCTAGATGGACCTAAGTAAGCCATGAGCCTGCATCAAGAAACATCACTATGTTTGTGAGGGCACATGCATGCATTCCTACGTACGTGAAGATCTCAAACACTAGTTGGATAATAGTGTTACTGTTCAACTAGTGCATAGTTGTCATGTATGTATGACATCCAATCCCCCCAAAAGTTTGGCCCCACCATGACTCATCAGGTGATCCACAAGCGTACTTTGGATAAGATTGGCAAGTTGTCAACTTTCAGTGTGGCCGACATGATCAATGGATTGGTCTAATTTCTGCATCAGTTGTTCTTCATGGTGGACCAACCTTTTCAACAGGTTTGGATGTTGCACACATTCAGCATGTTTATGCGCTAGTTGGACAAAAATACCATTGACAAGTAGTTGTGCTCAAGACTCTATATGCATGTATGAATGTATGTGGATGTATCTATCTAATTCTACATATATTTCTTTATTTACTTACATTTATATTTGAGAAAATGAATATATATATATATATATATATATATATATATATATATATATATTGACTTACTAAAAAGGGAACAAACAAGATTTTAAACACATTGAGTTCACCATACAAGATTACAAAAGGACCAGAATCACCTTAAACAGGAAATAGAATAGCCAAAAACAGAAAGTTGATCTGGGATAGAAGGTACCAAAGGGAAGCTCAACCAGTGTGGTTGGCTTAGCACGCAATCCGTATTGCTTGCAGCGGTCATTTAAAGTTTTCACAAGCTCCTCAAGATCTGATTGTATCCGCTCAGCGCGAACCTTGAAATGCCAGAATGGGAGTTAGATAGTTACATATAGTCTCTAATCACTTAGCATGTGATGATTTACCTGAAGCACACCATCAGCACTTCCACCTTGTTCCATCTTAACAATTGCATTATACAGTTCCATTTTCCTCTCCTACAGATGAATCAGGTAGAGTTTTAAGTATGGACGGTCACTGGCAAAGATCTAGAAAAGCAGTATGTATCAAAAGGTGCTACAGAAATTCAGAAAGGCCTTCTCCGTAGGAGCATTTCATTGGCCATTATCCTAGAAGATAAAATGGTTTAGTTACCTGAATTTCACGAAATGTAGCCTGTTCAATTGTTAATTTGGAAGCTACATCTCCAACTTGTTTGTATTTTTCTTCATATTTCTTAGCAAGTGACTCAACCTGCAAGTTAATGTGTGTGAGACATCATTCTTGCAATAACAAAATTAGCTTCCAGACAGTCAAGATGCCCCATCGAGTAATTTGATTTTGATACATGAATGACTAGGATGTCTTTGAGCTAAACAAAGTTGAAGCACACTAGTCAACACATCTGATTTTGATACATAAATATTTCAATCCATGTTTGTTAATCAACCCAGCCTTCTTGGAAAGACACCAAATACAGAGACACAAGAACCTTGGGATGAGACTGTATTGCAAGGTTCCAGGAATTAAACATCTACTTGTTGATAAGCGCAAATAATAACCACCATTTCTCATCACCATCACCATCATTGTAAACCCCATAAAACAATACATCTGACTTTCATACGTGAAATCTTTCAACAAATCTTTGTAAAACAAACCAAGCCTAAGTAACAAATAGACACCAAAAAAAGAACAATGAGAACCTTAGCTTAGACATATATAGCAAGGTTGTGAGTAATCATGCATCTAGTTACTAAATTCAAACAATAACCACCTCTCTCATCATCGCCAACGCCGCCTCCACCATCGTCATTGTCAAAAATCTTGTAAGAGAAAACTTGGATATGCCAAGTGGGCCCAGTGACTTGCTTCAGTTGCCTGGTTGTAAATCAGGCCGATAGCATGTTACAGCCGTGCCTGCTCTAAGATTGTGCAAGGTATGTCTCCAATTCGTTGTCAGGCAAGTACCAAAGATCATAATTAGGATACAGATATATTGGGAATAGTTTTAAGGAGGATAGGAGGAAGGCTAATCCTGAGCATCTCGCATTAGTGGCTTGAGGATCACTAGGAATAATGGTACATATGGATGCATGCGACCATCTGTACCAACCCCCAGATGGTTCAAAATGGGAGACATAACCATGAGTGAGGTTTCCATATATGAGAAACTTTTGGGGTGAGATGGCGTGATCAAGATGGTGCTGCCAACGTGGCCATTGGGTTAAGCGTGGCAATGGGCTACTTTTGGTCAGGCATGGGCCTGCTCATTAGGCCAGTGGGTCAGGATGGGCCTGGCACTTTAGGCCTGACAGAAAATTGGGTCCATGCTTAGACCTGGAGTTTTGGCCCATTGGGCCTTAATACAGTGATATTTATGCTATAGTTGACATTAAAGCATAGTCAATGGGCATTTTTGTACACTCCAACCAACATACAACTATTCTAAGCAACCCTAACCCTAGATCTCCTGTAGTTCACATGTTGTTTTCTTCTTCTCCTCCCTAAATGTCCTCTTTTCTTTCCTGTTGGACCAGGCCCGTCAAGCTTGGGATTTCTAAAACATATTCAGATTGAACTCTAGCTTGCTATCATTAGCGCATCACAGGCCTGGACCATGCCTGGGACCTAGGTCCTTCCAGTCAGGTTGGGCCCAGGCCTGGCGTGTCCCAGCAAGCCAGGTCCATTGTGGCCCATAATTGGGTGAATCTTGTTAAGCAGCAAGCACTAAATGTGAAAGATCTCTTCAATAAGTATACCAGCACCTTCTCGAGTTTCAACGCATGTAAAAGAGACCAGGTTCCCACAAGAATCTTGTTTTGAAGCAAAGATGACAGGGTGAATGCTAGGGCTATAATCTGTTAACCTGGCAGATAAATCACAAGCAAATAATATTGAGGCCTAATAACTTGTATGCCACTAGATGAAGACAAGCTTCATGTCAAACCGAACTTCACATAAGGTGTTTTCTTGTGGTGTCACCTTTAGGATATTGAGGCACCTAAGGCTGTGGAGATGGGTACTCTGCAGCCATCGCAAAATAGATCATATGATCAAATCTCCTAGGTTGAACAAGTAATATCCCGCAAATCACTGTAAAACCCAGAGATGCTGTTCATAATGAAATAGATTAACTGTGTAGGGCAGCAGAAATCATCATCAAGGGCACCTTCATAAATTTCTTCCCACCAAATCAGGTAAGATGCTCAAAATTACACTCCACCGTAGACAATATCAAACAATGGAGTGTTGGAACCATCAGATGGACCCAATGATCAGTCCAAATAGCGAGTTGGGTCCAGAGAGGCCAGCGATAAAGCTGATAGGCCAGCCAGGTCAAGAGTTTGGTAGAACTGGCCTCATCATGGATGATAGTAAATGAGGGTTAGGGGTTTTGTTGTGGTGTGTGGGGGAGTTTCTCTATAACTCTCTATGCTTATTGTATAGTATGGGTTTCTTTAATGGAGAACCACTATCAAGGTATTCAATAACAGTAATGGCCGGTCATTCAACCGTTACGTTACAACCCTGTAATGATAAAAATTAAAAAAAAATTAAAAAAAAAATTAAAAAAACATTAAGAAAAATATCTGAAAAAATATTTTTAAAATTCCAAAAAAAAATGAGAGGATTCCAAATGTATTCTCTTTTTTTTTTTTTGACAAGTTTATGATTGTGTAACAGGCCATTCTTTGGTAAGAATAATCTCTCAGGCTGCCTAATGAAACCTGGGAGGCTTATATTGATTTCAAAATTCCTATGTTTAATTTTCTAAATATATAGCATGAACCTAATGATGAGACAATTATATATTTATATAACCATATTACCATGGACAAAACAGTCTGAAATTCATACACTCTGTAGAACTCATCCTACTAATGCATATCCCTAATCATTTGGTACCATTTCACTAAAGAAACTTTAGGAAAAAATAAAAAATTAATTTCAGATGAATAGCATTGGGTTGATTTAGGACCACTAGAATGCCCCCAAAGCAACCCAAAATTCATGCAATCTATGAAATTCAACCCACTAATGCATATCCACAACCATTTGATAACATTTTCCTCAAGAAATTTGAAGAAAAAAATAAAAATTAAATTAAATGAATAGTGTCAGGCAAACTTAAAACCGCTCGAATGCCCTCAAATTGGCATGAAATTCATTTAATCTGTCAAACTCAACCCACTAACATATATCCATAACAAGTTGACACCATTTTCCTCAAGAGATTTGAGGGGAAATTAAAATTAAATTCAAATGAATAGTATTGTGTCAATTTAGGACCATTCGAATGCTCCCAAAACGGGCCGAGATATGCAATCTGTGGGATTCATCCCACTAATGCATATCCCTAAGCATTTGACATCATTCCCCTAAAAAAATTGAAGGAAAAAAAAAAATTTAAAATAAAATTGGCATTATTCATTCCAAAAATGACCTAAAATTCCAAAAAATATCAAAAACAGAAAAAAGGATGAAAAATACTTATTTAACGCATGCATGTGTAGATCTAAACTCCACACATGTATTTGAACAATCTACAATATTTTACACACACCCAAAACAAAAAAAAAACTACTTAGCCTGAATCTTTGATTCTTTGAAAACAACTTAAATCTTGTGTTTAATCTTTAAAGATTGCACAAATCTAGTCGAAAATGAGTTAAAATAATCCTAAGAACAAAAATAAAAAATAAAAAATTGGAGATAATTGGGAAACTTTGCAATATAGTCCCCAAAAGGGGACTTATATTAATATACTCATGATGGCCATTACACATACGTTTTTAAACACCCAGCCCGCTATTGTATTTTGTTTCTACTTCTTCAATTATTAATAAAAACCTATGGATTAAAAAAATTAATAATAAAGGGTTGGATCCCACTATGACTCCACCGGTGATATAGGACTCACAGTCTATTCTAACAATTTTGTGGGCCACTGATGATGGTCTAATTGGTTAGTTCACCTATATGGTTGAACAATACGGGACTGATTCAATAGTTTCTTATGGGGGGTTATTTGGATATAGGAACTATTTTGGAATTGTATAATCATCATCATCCAAACCTTATCCTAACTAATTGGGACTGGCTACATGAATCCCGTTCTGCCATTCCTCTCTATCAAGGATCGTATCCTAAACCACAGATCATCAAGTCTTTTCTTATTACCTCCACCCACGTCCTTTTGGGCCTTCCCCTTTCTCTTTTAAAGCCTTCTAACTTGAACCAATTCACTCCTGACCAGTGCAATTCTTGACCTCTGTTGCACATGGCCGAAAAATCTAAGTAACTTTAGAATTGTACAAAAAAAAGGGGGGGGGGGGGGGGGGGGGTAAAAATTTTGAACTATGTTTTATAAACATAGTGTGCATTTCTGGAACAATTCTGAACTCTGACAAATGGGCTGTCTTGGAACTGAAATTAAATAACAAAAATAGTGTCCATTAGAATATCCACCAATCTGCCATTCAAGACATAATTTCACTTTATTTGTTGGTTTATGATCCAAGATGAGACCCATGATTCGGGCAATTTAATTTTGAGTTACATGATGCTTGTCACTTGTGCATGAGTGAACCATCAAAATCAATTGTAGGATCAAATTTTTCCTAAACCATCATCATCGTTGTCGTTGTAATTGTCATAGTTGCCAACATCATCTTCTTCTTCATTTCTTTTTGTACTCACTGCTCAAACATGCATACGTGATACACTTGGATTGATCAAAGCTGCTTGTACCATTGAGTTACCTTGTCCAAAAAAAAAAAAAGGACTGGTCTACTCATCAATTGAGCCAAATAACTACAAAAGAAATGAAAGGCTGAGAGAAATTGACCAACGATCCACATTCAATGCAAATACGTGGTCTACGATGGCTGATTTATTACCCGGGAAATCCACATGTTGTCGTCGTTGTCACTGTCGTCCTTATGATCACCACAGCATCACAACGAAATGGGACAATGATCATCACATCATCATCCCAATTTTTATGCCCTTTATCACTTTGCCCTAAAAAATATTGGATATTGTCACAAGCAAAATGCTTGTAAAAATAGATCGCAGGAGGTTAGCCTACAGCTTGTTTGCCTAATCAGTTACTCCTAAAATTTTAAACAAAAATAGGGACTTTTAGGGACAAAAAACTTCAAAACTTTGCCACATCGAATCAAGTGTCCAAATGGGAGCACAAGTTCTTGCAACAGAAAAAATTTGTTCTGCCCCAACTATTTACGTGTTTCTGAACAGCCCCTAGAGAAAAAAGAAAACAATATATATATATATATATATATTTATCGAGTCTTAGAATATCACAAAAATAGTCACTTGTGACTCGAGGAACTTGAAGGATTGGTAGTTACACAATTTATACACACTCTTATTTTCGGCACTTTTTCTGGGCCACTTTTTGGGTACCAAATGGCATTCGAATGACACAAAACAGGTTTCGTTTGAAAGCCTACCGAGTTAGCTCCCAAGTCCCGAATGTGACCAAGATCTTGCACTTTTTCATGGATTAAGTTATGATTGACAGATTTAGTGAAGGGTTGCATGGCTGTGGCAAGATTTAGGGGTGCTTTGGCCAAGATCAGTATTCATTTAAGATATGTGATAACCATTCATTAATTCTAATCCTAACCATCTATATTAAATGAATACTGATTGTATGAATTTCAGACCGTTTTCTTCAGTATGATGAGTTCTACAGATTTGAGCTCTTGATTCTTAAAATTGACAAATTTTGGTGGAATTTGGGTTCATAAAGACTCAAGATGTGATGAGTTTCTTTTTTTTAATCGGCAGAAAGAGATTATATTAAAAAGACGTGATATGATCTAAAGTGGTTTTATGAAAAATATGCATTACATTCACCAGGATGTAGTTTGCAAACTTAGCAAATTAATGCAATAACTTCAACAAACTGATGGCAACCAAAAAACTCAGCAAATCGGATTCATTAGGCACCCTGCCATGGACCATACCTGAATCGAACCACGAACCCAACAACCATGTTGCAGAATCCCAAAGTTGAAAGGCTCACAGGCTGAAATGGACCACCTCATGTCTATATATCATGGAAATAAAAGTTGGTCCCATGTCACCAGCACCAATGGACATGTTATGCTGATGGCCAGTTTCGGCCCTAAAATCAGCATGGAGTCTTTACCTTTTTGGTGGATTACATATCAGTTCAGGTAGGAAAGAAACCAGCGCATCAGTGAGCACTTTACCCTGGGATCTCCAACATTGATAAATCAATTACCAGGCCTTGTCATGCAAGGTTAAAAAGGACCTTCCAATAGTGAAGAAACAAGAGCATGGATATGATGATTGTACATTTTTACTTCCTACAACCAAGAATATACATTTAGGAGTTGTTTGGATACAGGAACAATTCTAGAACTGGGTTTTTTTTTTTTTTTTTTAAAGAACATAACAAAAAATAATTAAGTTTGTTCTGTACAAATTTTTAGCCAAGTTTGGTAAGCACAGTCTGTTCATCTGGAACAATTACAGGAGAGGAAGATAGGGAGGGAATGGGGAGGTGAATCTTTCTCCCAACCTGATTATATGGTCATAGGCTGCCAGGACAGCCATTCAATCATCAAACGATCATATGGTAGATTGAGGGAGAGAGAGAGAGAGAGAGAGAGAGAGAGAGAGAGAGAGAGAGAGATACTAGAATCTGGTTGCCAGTCAGCCATCTGCATGCGCCATCTTTACTTGAATGGAGGTGGTGGTATTAGGGTTTAGGGAGCTTGAATGGTGGTGGTGAGGGGGGGTTTGGGCAGGAGAGAAGTGGTTTAAAAAATAAATAAATAAAAACACTATGAAGGAATTTAACAAATAACCAAAATTAGGGGGGCCATTTTTGCTTAAAACACTCAACAGGGCAACAATTCTTATTTCTTAACCAAAGATGAGCGATTAGGAGATACCCGGCTATTTTTCTTAACCAATTATACTGTACCCAAACAGCCCCTTAGTTGTGGTATGCACGAATGCAGAACCAGAATTTTAGGAGAACCAAATTTCATGCACAAAAGAACATCGGCGGATAAAATATCTCGAATATGAATTGTTCTCACTGAAATTGTCAGAGCTAATTATCTAGAGAGGACAAAAACCCCAATTTGCTAAAAATGGTACCTCGCGTTTATCAGCAGATGACCTTTCAGTAATCTCATTGAGTCGATTGTCACACCTGCTCTTGTACAGAACCTGATACGGAAAAGAAAGAACCCTTGAATCAATAAGGACTATCAGCGTGATATGAAATTCAAATGCCCAAGGGTCAGAACGAAAAAACTATTGTGTTAGTGAATATATCAGCTTGATATACCTGCAGCCATTCAAAGAGTGTAGACAACAATATAGAACTACTTTTCCCCAGTTATCTAGACCCTACTAATGCATCCCAGTGGTCAAAGAGAAAAAGTTTTTTTTTACTGGCTGACATGCAGCATGAGAAAGGCAGGTCGCTAACTTAAAAATAAGGCTCTGTCTGGACTCTGGAATTTGGATGCACAAGTGCACTTAATTGCAAACATTCAGTTTAGTAAGGAGGAAATAATAAAAATTAGAGATTGCAAACATTTGGTTTAGTAAAGAGGAAATAATAAAAATAAGAGGTTGCAAACACTCAGTTTTAGTCCAAGAGGAAATGACAAAAATTCATGATATTTCCTAACATTCACATGAGGAAGCAGCTCTCAATTGTTACATTTCTTTAAAGTCCAAGTGGAAAGTAACATACTTTCACTTGGGAGCAGTCTGTACATCAAAATGGCCCATTTTTTCATAACAGACCTACTCACCCTCTTATGTCTGGACCAGCACTCTATACGGACCAATACGGCCCATTTTTTTCATAACAGACCAACTCACCCTCTGTATCCCTTAACAGGGTTGACCATTTCCTTTACATATTGGCTGATACCCAACTGTTTTTTAATGACATGCCTGGCAGCACAGACATTCTTCTTCTTCTTCTTTTGAATGACGTAGAATTTTATGAGGAAAAAAAAAAAAAAGCACAAGAGCAGAGAGGAAATTTGTGTGTGTGTGTGTGTGAGGGGGGGGAGGGGTGGGGGAGAACAATGAGGAGCTCAACAAAAGCACCAAGAGAGACTAGTAACAAACTCTACAAATAGACTATATCTACCAATTTACAACATTTGAACAAGGAAACCCCAAGAGCCCAAAATAGCAGGTTTCCTTTCACTCTTTGAAAAACTGTGGCGCTTGATTCCATGTTGTTCATCAAGTTCCTGATTAAAGCTCTTTACATAACAGACCAACTCACCCTCTGTATCCCTTAACAGGGTTGACCATTTCCTTTACACATTGGCTGATACCCAACTGTTTTTTAATGACATGCCTGGCAGCACAGACATTCTTCTTCTTCTTCTTTTGAATGACGTAGAATTTTATGAGAAAAAAAAAAAAAAGCACGAGAGCAGAGAGGAAATTTGTGTGTGTGTGTGTGTGAGGGGGGGGAAGGGGTGGGGGAGAACAATGAGGAGCTCAACAAAAGCACCAAGAGAGACTAGTAACAAACTCTACAAATAGACTATATCTACCAATTTACAACATTTGAACAAGGAAACCCCAAGAGCCCAAAATAGCAGGTTTCCTTTCACTCTTTGAAAAACTGTGGCGCTTGATTCCATGTTGTTCATCAAGTTCCTGATTAAAGCTCTTTCCACATAGCCCAAAGTATTGCTAGAATCTCTATACACCATAGGACATATTTCCTTTTGTCAAAAAAAGTTGCCTCCAAGCTTTGAAGAGATCTAGTACCGACTCCAATATAGCCCAATGCATCCCAAAGAGACCAAGCACCAGGCCCAGATGAAAGCGAGAATTCACAATGGATGAAAATGTGATCAATCATCTCCTCAGACCATATTAATGCCAAGGATCCTCTAATTTGGTTATTTCCACTTCAATTACTTGCATGAATTCAGTAGTTTGTCCAAACACACCCTAGGCATGGAATGTTCCACTTAAGACAAGGATGTCCATGTTGAGGGGAGGCTTCCACCATTTTGGGTGGAGGTGTCACTAAAGATAGAGGTGTCAAGTAGTCAGGAATGTCCAAAAAAATTGGTTATTCAGGTGTCCACCTGGTAGGTTAGAATACAGCGGTCTATGGACAAAGGTTTCCACAAATTTTGCTATCTACTCCACATCCCTACTGGCTCCAGCAACTGTACTCCAGTAGATTCATTCCAACTGTAAATTGCACAGATTTTGGGAGAGAACATGTTCACATTTTAAGACCCACAGAGTACAGTATACAGTTCATAAAGATATCAGCAGATCAGGAAAGAACCC
This sequence comes from Magnolia sinica, assembly GCF_029962835.1. Taxonomy (NCBI): domain Eukaryota; kingdom Viridiplantae; phylum Streptophyta; class Magnoliopsida; order Magnoliales; family Magnoliaceae; genus Magnolia; species Magnolia sinica. The sequence continues at coordinate 87,860,525 of NC_080576.1, read as the reverse complement.
TGGAAGCTCAGTTTTCAATAGAGGAGGTCAAACAAGCACTCAGCATGAAAGAGGACAAAGCGCCAGGCCTCGATGGGTTCTTGATGACCTTCTATAAAAGTTGTTGGGAGGTCATCAAAGAGGGATGTGATGCAAGTGTTCGAAGAATTCAGTTCCTCAATGGTCCTACGCTGCGATATGTGTGCACCCTTCATTGCACTTATTCGAAGAAGACAGATGCAGAAGATATCAAGGACTACTGGCCGATTAGTTTGATTGGAAGCTGTTATTAGATAATCACTAAGGTCCTCCCAACAGACTAAGCAAGGTTGTTTCCATAGTGGCATCTCCTTGGCATTCATTCTGGGGAGGTAATTGCAGATGGCCATTTTTAGCTCATGAGCTAATAGACGATTCTCAGAAAAAGGAGGACAGAGGTTTTGTCCCAAATACCAACATGGAGAAGGCTTATGATAGAGTCAATTAGTGCTTATTTGAATATATGCTTGTGAGGGTTTTGGGAGCAGATGGACCGGATGGATGAGCACGTGTATCTGATTTCCATGGTTCTCAATATTGGTTAATGGGTCCTGAGCCATTCACCAGGGGGACCCACTGTCATCACCACTCTTTAAGGTGGTGACAAAGCACTGAACAAGTTGATAACAGAAGTTGTGGATATCGGTACCGTTAAAGGGATGGTGACAATGAATCAAGACTTCCAGTGCTCTCATCTGCAATACACCGACGACGCAGTGCTGTTCGGCTGGAGGCAGGGAAGAGATTTACAGCTTTAAATTTGTGTTACACTTCCTTGAGATTGTATCTGATCTAAGTATAAATCTAAGCAAAAGTTCTGTTGCAGGTATTAATCTGAATGAGAGGGAGGTGACTGATCTAGCAGTAACCCTCGCATGCAAAACAGAAAAGTAGCCAATAAAGCGATTAGGTATGCCGCTGGGAGTTGGCAACTGCTGGAAGCAGAGTGGAGTCCAATAATGGAAAGATATGTGACAAAGCTGGCCTCCTGGAAAGCTAAGCTGTTGTCGTTTGGGGGGAGGATTACATTGATTAGAGAGGTGTTGGCAAATGCTCCAATTTATCAACTCTCCCTTTTCCAATGTCCACGGAAGATAGCGACACACTTGGAGACCCTTCAAAAAACATTTCTATAGAACGAGGAGGAAGACAAGCATAAATTTCATCTGGTGGCATGGTCAGAGGTGTGTAAGCCTCTAAATCAGGAAGGGCTAGGCATTATCTCAATCAAAGAGATAAACAATATGCTCCTAACAAAGTAGTGGTGGAGACTTGGGTGCAGGGAGTCACCTCTCCTCAAGGTAATGCTTGCAGTAAATATGGTACAGCAGAAAATGGGTGGGAAATAAAAGCATGCTCTAGCAGTAGGGGCTCCATCTAGAAGACGATATCAAATGCGTACAGTAAGTTTATGCAGCAGATTTGATACAAAGTCCACAATGGTCGCAGAGTGCACTTCTGGAAGGATTGTTGGTGCGTAGAAAGCCCACTTCAGCAGAGGTTTCCAAAGCTGCTTCATAACACCTGCAACATTGATGGAACAGTGGACCATTTCTTTAACCACTCATCTCAAGGTATTGTGTGGTCCCCTGCATTTACAGGTTCATTAAAGGATGATGAGGCCCCTTAGTCGTGTTGCTTGCAATGTTGGAAACATGTAGATTGATGATATGGGAGAAGATTGCAGAATTTGGACTCCAAAGGATGACTGCGTGTTTTCCACTGCCATGTTTAGGAGGATTGCAAGGCCTGAGGTTAATAGAGGAGACTGGGCATCGATGGTGTGGGATGGCATCCGACCTAATGAAGCTCAATGCACAGTTTAGGAGGATGGCAACGTGTTTTCCTCTGCCTCTGTTGGTTGGTCTATCTCAACAAAGTGCTGACGGTTGATCATCACCAACATGGAGGGATGATGATCCCTAACAGGTGCGATATGTGTAAAGTATCTGAAAAAGAAATGGCGCATCTATTTCTGCTATACCCCTATGCTCGAAAACTGTAGGAGGTGGTATTTGTGAAATTTGGAGTTACAGTGGGTGCTACTTTCTTTAGTAGATGGGCTCGCTTCAAGCTGGAAAAGGCAGGATATTGTGGAAAGCTCTTTTGAAGGCAATGTTGTTGTGCATTTGGGCAGAAAGGGACTCGCAGATTTTTCAGGACCTTGTAAAGATGGAAGTGGATGTGTTTCAACTCATCCAGGACTATGCCATAACATGGAGCATGCAAGTCAAAGATGTTAACAGGTATCCCTAAATCTGTATGTTCTAACTGGAAAGAAATCATTAGGTTTGGTGGACCCTAAGGAAGAGAGTAAATGTTGGCAGGCCCCTCAGCTGGGCCATTGTATTCTACATTTTGCTGGATGTGCACTTGGAAATCCAGGCATTATCGAAGCTGGAGGCATGATCGGAAATAATAGGGGGGACATTCTTTTGGAATTCTCAAGGCCTACAGGGCATCGAAATGCATTCTTTGCAGAGGCGGCAGCCATGTCATATGGCCTCAGATTAGCAACGAGAGAAACTGGCATCCCATAATAGTTGAAGGGAACTTGCCTGATATAATCCCATAGATCAAATCCAACAAATTTCTGTGGAGTATAGCAAATGAGACGGAGGAGGTGAAAGACCTCGGGGACAGCTCGGGAGCCCTCTTCATCCAAATAGGTCGATCAGCAAATGTGCGGGCCGAATCTCTAGCAAAGGAAAAGGCTTCTCGAAGCCTTTTCTGGACTTCAGATTGCAGGGAGGAGGCATTGGATTTCACACGCCAGAAACATATATAGGATTTGAATCTTCATTGTTCTTGTAGTATATTCCCATTTATCAAGAAAAAAAAATATTGCAGGTTATGTCCCAAAATTTTTTTATCTTTCTCTTTTATATCTACCAGCGACTGATGTAGATAATTCTACATTTCATAACTTCTACAAAACCAAGCCTGTTCCTTAAATATTTCTGGAACAGATAAAGGGAAGATTCCCTCACTTGGATTCATGAACTCCGAATCTTTACCAACTCCACTATTTCCTTTCATCTAAACACGTGCTGCTTTACTTGGAGGCTTGTTTTTCAATATATTGTTGAACAGAATTTGGGAGGACAAATCTTGGAGGCTTTGTAATTTCAGTGATGCATCATTGAGGAGTCACACTTTGAAGTTTGAACAACTTACAAATGCACCTATCGAGCACAAGTTTCAGTAACAACACAACCATGGTTCAACAGGTAGTGAGGTAAAGCAGTTCGTTGGGGATGGGGTGTGTACTAACTAGCATAGGGATTCCAATGGCTGGGCTAAAAAGGAGCATGTTTAATGGGTGCACATGTTACAAGGAGATGTATGTTTATTATGTATGTGTCCATTACTGAGAAAAGGGCTGCAAAAAAAAGAGACTCTACAGGTAAATGGTAAGGCTGCAGCCTGCAATTTAACTGGAGAGAGAGCATATCATTGGCAGTCATCAAATTAGAAGAGCTTACCTCTAGTAATGGATTAAATTTAGCATTTCACTTTATCATCAAACTACATTTGCATGAGATGCATCACATTGTATAATTCTTCTTTTAGGATGTAATTTTATAAACCAAAGCAATAGGGAAAATAGAAGCTACTCACAAGTTCTTGCATCTTAACACGGTAGAATTCGATCTTCTCTTTTGAATCTAAAATATCTTTCTCCAATTCTTCCACCTTCCATTTAGAAATAAAAAAGAGTCAGCCAGATCAAGCCATGCATTCCCATTATCCATGAACTCAAACTAAAGGTGGAACCTAGAAAAGGAGGATTTTTTTTTCTTTAATATGTACAAGAGACTCCAATACTTTAAAACAGAAACTGCTACAGATACTAATATGAGAACTTATCCACCAGAGAATAACGCTGCACTACTGCACTCTCAGCTGAAAACTCATTAATTCACCCTAAAAATCAGGTTCCCAACAGAAAATGCAGGTTTAGGTGGACATTGAAGTATCCAGAAGTTTAGGTGCATATCGGAGCATACAAAAGTTTAGGTGCAATAATCCAAATGTAGTACCAGATTTACATGTGACAAAAACCTGCAGCGCCTACTTAAGAGTTTTAGATATTGGAATGGATTAACCCAACAAGATAAAAAAAAATTCTTTTCTTTTCTTTTTGTTTCCAGCGTTATGACCATAATACAAGTATATTGTCTATAAATCAAACAACAAGGTGATCAGCGTTCAAAGTTTCAGTATCACTACAAGTTTCGCTGGCTGGGGATACATAAACAATATTGATATCACTAATAATATCACCGATAACTGGAAATGCGGGGAAACATTAGGGAAACATGGGGGAAAGTAAACAGTGGAATTTTTTAGTGAAACTTCAAGAGATGCTAAAATACGCATATTTGCATATTTAGGGATCAAAAAATTGCTGAAAGAATGCATACATAATAAATTTCCAGTTAATGGGGGCCTAAAAGCATGTACTGTTGTAAGAAAGCAGCCCAACCATCCCATCCATCGATATTTCAGAATATCGATAACACAATATTTCGCCAAGAAATCATCGACAAGTAAAAAGGAACCAAAAGATTGTGGTCTCGATATCGCTCATGTTGAGATAACAATAATATCACGATATTATCGTCGACAAATTGAACACTACATACAACCATGCCCCCCCACCCCCCCTAAAAAAAAAAAAAAATGGAAACTTTTAACAAATTTTGGTGACATCAATACATTAGCGATATTAATGAAATATTGTTGATACAAGCGACACCTGGAATTTACACAATCAAAAATATTGGTGACACAATCGAAAATATTGGTGACACAATGGCGATATCGATACATTGGCAATACATGCGACACCTGGAATTTACACAGTCGAAAATATTGGCGATACATAGGTGATATCGACACATTTGCGATACTTAGCGATACATCACCAATACCTAGAATTTCTAATACTACTGCCAGGTAATTGGTATTGCTACCAATGTTCTCAATATCACTGAGCTGGAGATATGAATAATATCGGAGATATTTCGATAATATCAGAGATACTTCAAACAATGAAGGTGATAAGTAATTCTTTTTTTTTCTTTTTGTAAAGTGATGGGTCACAGAAAATGCCTTCTTATCTGCCTCTGTTGCTTCTTGGAACTTTGCATTCAGAGAACTCTGCTCATCCTTACTAAGTTGGTTCACAAGGTGCTTCTCCAGTACCGGCACCCTCGACTTCGGCTGCATGGGCTGTACCACATCATCAGTCTGAGGGGGAACTGGAACTCGTGCAGATGGCTTCAATCCAGATGTAGGCATTACGGGTCGAGCAACAGGTATTCCTTGTGGTGGCAAGCCTAATCAGAAGAAGAACAAGAAATCCATCAACAAAGGGCAAAACAGAAGTCAGCAGTGGAGCACCAAAAAACTTGCCCAAAAGAAAAACAGAGAGAGCGATGCATCTTGGAAGAATAGAGATCTTAACAGACGGCTATAAAATTGTATTCGTATCTACAAAAGCATTGGTGAGAAGTATTTGGACTGAATACCAGGAGTGGGCCGCCAAGCTCCACCATATGTGGCTGTTGGTTGGCCTGTGGCACGCAGTAATGTCTCATCAAACCTGACACTGTTTGGAAGCACTGCTGGAAGAGGACGCCCTTCTCTGTACCGCTCCAAAAAATAAAGCGCAGTACAGAACTCTCTCAGAGTAAGCATGCTATCATTATCCTGGTCAGATAAGTCCCACACCTGCTTTAAGACCTCTGACAAGCAGAAAAATAGCATTGTGAGCAGTCCAAATTTATAACAAGATAACATTCCAGACCAATTTGATCTACAGGCCTTTTATTTTGAGTGGTACTGTACAGGCAGAATACCTCCCACGTAAAATAAAATATTTTTCAAAAGGTACGTGCACAATAAGTATGTGGCTCCTCAATGAAAAATGATGCAAATGCAAAGAAGATGAAGAATGACAGTCAAAGTGCAGAGGAAAAAAAATAAAGACAACCAAATCAGATGAGGGCCACAACAATACTAACATGAGGCCCACTGAAGAACCCCCAAAATTCACCGTTGGACGGTCATTTCTAGAAGAAACTCCATACAGCAGCAGCAGTAGAGTTATGTGGCATGTTTGGGAGATGAAACTGGCTGACGCATGCTGAAATCATGAGTCATGCATAAGAAATACATAGGCATGGTTTGGGCTTGAATCCTTTTGTAGAGAGTCCAAATAGCACGGACTCTTCACAGCTGTTACATGGGGATTTGTTAGAGGCTGTTTAGTTGGATTGCTGAGATTTTACAAAAGCAAGGGCTGAGATTTAAAGTAGGTTTAGGTTTGTTAAGGACTATTAGAGAGTTTATAAAGGGCCTTTTTAGCCATATGAGGATTGTTATTGGACTGGTTTCTTTAATTTTCTTTCTAGACTAAAACATGGAGACGTTATTGAGATTGTTGGGTTATTGTAAACCGTTTTTGTTGGTGATCTTCTCCTTTATGCAGCACTATCATTGACCTGGTATATTTTTTAAGGTTTCTGATTGCTGGAAACCCATTAGAGTTGCTGAAAACTCTTATTTTCTGTTGGAAGTTTGTAGTCACTGCATTCTATGTTCCACGATTACGTTGCATGAATGTGTTTTTCCTGCTGATTTTTTTCAGTAAAAGCTTGCGGTGACCTATGCTAGTGATTAAAACTTGCATGCCCATCCTCTATCAATGGAACTAATTCGCATCAATTGAGACCTTCCTTTTCTTCATTGAGAGAGTGTTTGAGAGAAAATGAAACAGGAAAAAAAAATCGGAATCCTAGCTTAAAATGTCTTCTTCATTTAAAGAAAGAAGAGAGTAAAACCACGAGGGGGGGTGTTGACTTGAGAGAAAAAGATAAGTCGAATTGCTGCTGTTAATCGAATAGGCCTTTAACATCTATCAAGCTTTTCTTATACCTGAAAGGCCATTGTTTAAGACTTTCAGCTTCCGTGCATAACTTAAAAGAACATGATTTTTTTGTTTCTATTCTTTGAGAGATTAAAAGAACATGATTATAAGTTATATAATTTTGTAAAGTCATAGCTATGATACTTTCTATTTGTTCCGATCCTCATGAGTCAATACCAATCAAATGACCAGAAAAGTGGGACAGAGTTTACCCTAAACTAGGACAGGCCATAGGTGCCCAGGTCAAGCAGCTGAATCTTTTGAACTGTGTGAATGTGTATGTATATGGACCATTTTAGTTTTTTATTGCCCACTTCCTACACAAGTGTGGCCCCTTGATGACCAGAGAGTGCTCTGCCTGACATTTGAGCCATGGCGCATGCACTGCAGGGCCCACCAGACAAGCCAGCCAGATTATAGGATTTGTAATCCTACTCTCATCAATAGCCATCACATTTATAATAAAAATAAGCATAGTTGTCTATATTTCAAGCGCCCATGCCGATAATGCATGGTTTGTGTTGTGTTTTCTATGTGTGAAAGAAAAGCAATCAGAACCTTTCATAATCAATCAAAAGTTTGACTTATTAAAAGCAAAGACCAATGCTCCACGTGGGAACACAATAATGTCTACCTCTAGGCAGTCTCCAGCTCAGGAACAGATTACGTGCTTCTTCACCAGTAATTCTACCATCTCTGTCTTTGTCTACCTCCACAAATACCTTATTATACTTCTGGATATCAGATTGAGTTATCCTTGGCCATGGATGCTGGGACTCATTGGAAGCAGACCCTACAGCTCCAACTGAAACACCTGCTGCAGTTAATGCTGAAGTACCAAGTTGGTTCTGTTTAACCTGTGATGGAGGGGCCTGTGGAAGCTGATTACGACTAGTTGGCGTCGCCAATGTGCTCAGAGGATCTAGTTGGCCCTGCTTAACGGATGATTGGAACCCAGTAGCTACTGGGGCAATAGCAGATGAGTTTGGTATACTGCTTGCAGCAACGGCAGGTGCAGAAGCATCCTGCTTTGGCTGAGTCGGAATAGCAGAAAACACGTCCCCACCGAAAATTGGGTCAGAAGTAAAACCATTTCCAGAGACAGCCAATGGTTCCTTAACTGCAGGTTGGGGTGATGGTAAAACTGGGGTTTGGGGCCTAGGTGGAAGAGCGGATGTCTGCATGGATGAGCTTTGTGGTCTAGGGGGTAATGAAGGAGTTGGCCCAGGTACTAATCCAAATGCATCACGGGTCATAGGAGGTGGAATCCCTCTGTTAGGGACTTGGGAAGTTACTCCCATAGAAGCTCCAAATGGCCTCGCACCAAGCGAATCAACTGATACAGTGGACATATTTGGGTTTGGAGGATGTGCGCCTGCTATATTGCCTACCCCAGGGAGCCCTTGGCTTGTCCCCTGCATTGGAAGTGAAGCAGCAGCAGGCATGGCTTGAGGCGGCCTCGTGAACTGATTGTCTGGAGAGGGAAAAAACTGTTGGTTCATACCAGCACTTGGAACTACTTGTGGTGCTCTGAAGCCAAGGTTTTGGGTTGAGGTTGGCGTGACTGCACTGGTCATTTGAGAGGCAGGTTGAGCCATTGAATTCAGTTGAGGGGCAGGAGGTGCTACAGAATTCAACTGAGGTGCAGGTGTTGAGGCGGTGTTTATTTGAGGTGCTGGGATTTTAGCTGCAGCAGGACCTAAGGCAGCCTTCACAATATCTTGTGTTAGTTCTCGCCCAGTTTGTGCCACAGTGACAAGTCTTAGTGCATTATAGAACTCAGCCCGACCAAGAAAACCAGTCCGGTTCTGATCAGCATGCATCCACACCTGCCAGCAACCACAATGGTTTAATACAGTCAGCAAAAGGCAAAAGCAAACCACAGAAAATAAAATAGCCACAAGATTTAAGTTACAAGGCTTATAAGACCCAGATTCTGTTGTTTCATTATTCAGATTCAGAAGCTACAACTCGAAGCCAAGAAGAAGATAAGCCAGCATCTCCACCATATAAAACAGGGTAGTCAGTGGACATTTTAACCCCCACAATTAGCAGGCAAGAGATTTTAAAACAAAAGAATAATGGATGTCTCTGGCCCTTCAACCAAGGGTCATTTCAATTTTTTCCACTAAGAGTACCCCACACCAAGGTGTTCCATAATGGTAATGGTGGCTGCCATTACCGTTACGATACGGGCTATAACAGCCGCCAGAAAACTGTTTATGGGCCGTTATGGACCATTACAGCTCCTTTTTTCTGTAACGGTCATTTTGGCCCCTTGATCGGTAACAGTTATTGATTGTTACCATTACATAACGGCCGTTACGTAATAGATTTGGCAAACCATGCACCACACCCTTTTCTCTAATCTTTGCGTAGCCTGCACACAACACAACTCCTTAAGAATTCAGTCTAACAAAAAACTACATGGGACCCACCATGATGTCTCTATGAAATCCATTCCATCCATCAATTGCAGCAAGTGTTCATAGTATTGGTATTGTTACATGTATCGCTAGCTGGAGATATGAAAACATGTATCGATATCACCGATATTATCGTTGATCCCTAGAAATTTATCGCTAATTGAGGGAAACATTGGGGAAACACAAGGAAATGGTGGAATTTCTCAATGAAACTTCAGGAGATGCTAAAATACATACATTTGCATATTTATTAATCAAATAATTGCAAAAAAGACACATGCACAATAAGTTCTATTTAGTGGGGGTCTAAAAGCATGTAACGCTAACTCAAAGAAACATTAGAGAAACATGGGGGAAATGATGGAATTTTTCAATGATACTTCAAGAGAAGCTAAAATACACATTTGCATATTTAAGAATCAAATAATAGAGAAAAGATGCATATTTGCATATTTAGTTGCTTGAGGTGATGGATCACATTTTCACTTCAAATAGACCTCTCCAGTTTTTTAAAACCAGGACCAGACGGTTGGACTGGTTTAGACAGGATACAACCATAAAATTGGTCAGGTAACTAAAGCCTCTTTTCAGGAGATATTGTTCAAACTGTCCAGGTCAACCAATCTGTCCAACTAGTCAAACCTTGAGCGTACTCATTTCATTCATTTATCACATCATGTTGTTGTCTAAGGCAGTGTTCGAGTTGTCGGTATCGCAACAAGTTTCGTTGGCTGGAGATTTTTATTTTTATTTTTAAAAAAAAACAATATCATTATTGTTGATATGATCGCCGATAACCGGAAATGAAGGGGAAATGGTGGAATTTTTTCAGTGAAACTTCAAGAGATGCCTAAATACACATTTGCAGGTTTAGAAATTATATATATATATATATATATATATATATATATATATATATATATATATATATATATATATATATATATATATATATATATATATATAAATCCAAAAAGAATCTATTCATCCAACCATCCAATCCGTGTAACCATCACATGCATCCATCCATCCAACCATCCAATCCATCCAACCATCACATCCATCCATCCATCCAACTATCCAATCCATCCATTAATCAATCCCGCCATCCAATCCATCCATCTATCCCACCATCCCATCCATCCATCCATCCAACCATCCAACCAATCCACTCAATCCATCCATCCATCCACTCAATCCATCCAATCCATCCATCCAACCATTCAACCATCCAATCCATCCATCCATCCATCCAACCATCCTATCCATCCATCCATCCAACCATCCCATCCCGCCGACATCCCTGGCCCAAAAATTAGGATTATACCTGTAGGCGAGCATGGACCACACTTGTACATCAAATGATCCCTATGACCATCATAAGCTTGAGGAGTTATATGATAATCAAAAATTATACATGTGGGCCACGTGACGTGGCATGTATTAACTCAAATTAAAACCGACCAGGTTGCCCACTATCTTCATGCCAATCCCAAGATCAAATTGGTTGATGAATCCTAACCTCTAAATCATGGACACTTGTTTGTGGAAATAGGACCATTGGATTTTATTTTTTACTTTTTTCATTTTTAGCCATTCAATAAATATCCACCAACGGATAGTCAGATAGCCGTATGCCACATCTGCAAATTTTAAAAATTTTCTAAGTGCTTGCATATCATCCAACACACTTTACCTTTACCAGAGCTCCAAAGTATCAAAGTTTGGCGTACCTATAATCCATCAAGAATTTCGAAGTGCTTGATATTTTTGTTTTCCCTTCATCCGGGTTCATTTGACCTAATCGGCAAATAAACATTTAAGTGGGCCCTACAAAGTTTTAATGATGGGAATTCATTTGCCACTGTTTTCTTATTGTGTAGTCCACAATCCACCTAAGATTTGGATTTGCCTGATTTTTGGGTTAAGACCCTAAAATAACGATCCAAAATGGATGGACGGCATAGATAAAAGATATACATTGTTTTAGGACCCACTAAGCACCATCCACCAACAGCGTCATTACTGATAGCATCCTTATGCAGTCCGTCGTGGGGTGCGACTTAGCTGCAACCCCGGAACCAGCGATGTGGGTGGGACCTTGACCCTAAGGCTCATTTCCATGTATGTATTGTAGATCCACACCGTCCATCTATTTTGCCAACTTATTTTCGTGCATGGTCCCAAAAATGAAGCAAATACAAATTTCAGGTGGATCACACAACAAGAAACGGTGGTCACTGAAACCTACCATTAAAAACTTCCTAGGGTTCACCGTAATGTTTATTGACCATCCAACCTCTTGATAAGGTCAGATATACATGGATTAAACGAAAAAAAAAAATCTCATCTTAACTTGATCCAAAACTTTTGTGGCCCAAAAAGGTTTTTAGTGGTCAATAAGCATTGTTTCCTATTGCGTGGTCCATTGAAATTTGTATCTGCTTCATTTTTGGGACCATGCCGTAAAAGCAGTTGGCAAAATAGATGGACGGCCTGGATATACAATACATACATGGAGGTGGGCCCTGCAGTCAAGTTCCCACCCACATCGCTAGTTCCATGGTTGCAGCAAGTCGCGCTCTAAAATTTGCGCACGTCACACCAACTTCTGCGTAAGGAAACTATGTGGGGCACAATGTGATGTTTGGGAGAAATCCACCTCATCCATCCATTTTTCCCAATCATTTTAGGAGATGGGCCCAAAAATGAGGTAGATCAAAAACGCAAGTGTGATGCATGACAATAAATAGTGAGGATTGAATGTCCACCGTTGAAACATTTGCAGGGCCATAGAATTTTTCGATCAGGCTAATATTTTTGTGTTTTTAGTTCATCCCAATAGGAATAACCTTATGAATGGTATGGATGGCATGTAAACATCATGGTGGACCTAGGGAGGTTTCAACGGTAGGCATTTCCTACCCACTCTCTTATGGTGCGGCCCACCTGAGTTTTAGATCTGCCTCATTTTTGGGCCCATGCCCTAACATGATCTGGCAAAACGAATGGACAGGAAGGATTTCTCACAAACATCAAAGTGGGTCCCACATCCCCCACTCTGACACGGGAAGATCCTATGACAGGCTGTCACACGCCCCGTCTTCCTCTCCTAAGTCCCGACTCCATGAGGAAGTATTGAAAGAAATTGTCCTTATTTTTTGAAATATTCGAGAAATCTTTGAATAAAAAGCCCAAAAATCTTGCTGAAATCCCTCCTTTAAGCAAAATCTATCATCTAATCCAAGAAAAAAATGGATTTTTTTAGTTTTTTTCGTACCTACAAAAATCGGCCCACACGTTGTCGATCCACGATTGACCCACCAAATTCACTTTGAGATGCACCGAATAATGGCGCACCAAAAAACACTTCCACAGACAAATTTCTCTCAAAAATTCCAATTCGAAGGTTTTTTCTTTTTTAAAAATAAAAAGCTGATTTTACATGTATTTACGCTAGAATGTTTTCGCCGATATGGATGAAGCAAAGACATCTCATTATGCTGACTTTTTCGATTGCCTGATGGGAAGTCTTCCGACCACATTTGTTGGTCTCCCTTTATGCATGGGAAAGCCTCCAAAGTTCCTATGGGATAAAGTCATAGACAGATTTGAGAAATACCTTGCTAGATGGAAATACGGGTATCTATCCTTGGGGAGTCGTCTCACTATGATAAAATCGGTACTTTCGAACCTGCCTTTATACTTCATGTCCTTGTTCAAATGTCCGAATGCGATTCTAGATAGGCTTGAAAGATTAAGATGAGACTTTCTATGGTATGGAAAGGAGGACAAGAAGAAATTCCATCTGGTCGATTGGAAGGTGGTATGTCAGCAAACTCAAGAAGGTGGTGTAGGTGTTAGAAATCTCAAGAGTATGAACCGGGTCCTTTTAGGCAAGTAGACATGGAGACTTGGAACTGAAACCGGAACTCTACGGGGCGTTTGGCGCATGGTATTAGATGGGATCAGGTGGGATGGAATTGCATTTGGTCTCGTGCTAATTCTACCCAACACTTGGGGAGAATGGGAAAGCTTAGAATTAGATTAGATGGAATTGCAGTTGATCCAAGGCACTGTAGCTTTTTGCTTCCCGCTTAGTGTTTTGAAATTTTTGAAAAGTCTTGTTGATGTTAGCAAGTTGTGTGGGTCCCACCATGGTGTGTGAGCTATATCCACACTGTCCACCCATTTTTTCAGATCATTTTAGAGCATGGACCAAAAATCCAGGTAGATCCAAAGCTCAAGTGGACCCCACCACAGAAAGCAAAGGGGATTGAATGCCTACCATTGGAAACTTCTTTGGGGCCACATAAGTTTTGGGTCAAGCTAATATTTGTGTTTTCCCTTCATCCAAGTCTTTTTGACCTTATGAATAGATTGGATGGCAAATAAACATCACGGTGGACCCTAGGAAGATTTCAACGGTGAGCATCATTGTTCCCATTGATTTCTGTGTTGTGGTCCACGTAAGCTCTAGATATGTCTCATTTTTAGGCCCATGACATAAAATGAGGTTGCAAAACAGATGAACAGTGTGGATATAACACATGTTATTCTCAATGGTTTCAAATGATTATAGGTATATCCATTCAATGGACAATAAACCAACGAGTAAATGCCACTGTGACACAAACATAACATGGAGTTGGGCTTGTCCCATGGTAATAGGGGACAATCTCTGTTATATGTAATAATTACATTTTTTGAATCTCATCCCACCTAATTCTTTCTAATACCATACACCAAACACCCCCCTATGGAATTTGCTGGTTAAGAACAAATACGGCCAATCAATAGGTGGGTGGTGGACCAGAGAGTCCACAGCCTATAGAGCTTCGCCTCTATGGAAAGGAGTGTTAGAAATGAAGCAGGAGATGCTCAAAGGTATTCGTTTTATCATTGGTAAAGGCAACAATACTCGCTTTTAGGAAGACATCTGGGTGGGAGACCAAGCTCTTAAAGATGTTTTCCCGAACATATATCGCCTGGCCCCGAATCAGCTTATTTTGGTAGCTGACAATTACTATTCTCATGGGAACAACATATTGTGGAACCTCTCCGCTAGAAGAAATCTTCATGACTAGGAGATCGACGAGTTAGCGGCTCTTCTCAATTGTATTAGTAGCGGTAAACTAGATCAGACAGGAACCGATAGGCCGGTGTGGAAGTTTGACAAATCGGACACCTTCTTGGTTAAATCCCTCTACAACTCCATCTTCAGGAAACCCAATGCTTCAAAAGAGATAATGACAGATAAAGTGTGGAAATATAAGCTTCCTCCAAAGATTGCGGCCTTTGGTTGGTTGGTTGGTCGGAAAAAGGAAGGTATTGACAGTTGATAATTTGAGGAAAAAAGGAATGATTATCACCAAAATTTTGCTTTTGCTGTATGGTGGACGCAGAATCGGTGGATCATATGTTCGTTCACTGCCCTTTCATTGTACAGATCCGGTCAACTATTTTCTCTTGGTTCGATGTTCTAGGTCCTCTCAAATTCGACAGGTCGGTTGCTCAAAGCTTGGCATGGCATTACCCTTGGAAAGCAAAGAAATTTGATATGGAGAATGACCCTTATGGCAATTTGGTGGTCGATGTGGGAAGAAAGGAATGGGAGATGTTTTAAGGGGGAGTCTAATTCGATGGTGTCCACAGTGAAAAGAATCCAGTATTATATCTTCGAGTGGGCTTCCAATGTGATGCTTTTAAAGGATTGTAATTTGCTTTTGTATGGAGGGTAATTGATCCGCTATCTCAGCAGGTTGATTTCCTCCTTGTATTTCCTCTTCCTTTTAATGCAAGTTTCTGTTATCTATAAAGATTTATATATATATATATATATATATATATATATATATATATATATATATATATATATTTGCCAATAAATCAATTTATCGTAAAAATACACAATAGGTTTCAGTTTCGCCGAGTCCTCGACAACGACAATTTTGTTGATATGTCAATATTATCAACAACAATTGGAACACTAGTCTCAGGTCAAACAGATCTCCCACAAAAAATGGGTACGAATCCAATCTAGGTTTTGACATAACCTTTCAAGGCTACGTTGAATGAAAATGGCAAGGCTACCTCATTCAAGCATTGGTATTTTTATGGTCTTCCCACATTTCACAATTCACACGCAGGCTCTCACACATGCAGGCATATGCAAGTTGTCCTGAATTTGTACTAGGTTTTTTTCTTTTTTTGGTTTTCCTTGCAAATTCATACAATTCACACTTACACGTGCATGTTAGGCAATTATGTGCTTACCCAACATCTGGAAGTCATATCAATGTGACCAACTGTTTGTATGCCTCTTAATAGGTCTTTGCAGTATTTGATCGACAAGCTTTACAAGAATTTCTTGTTGATTTTCCCAAGTTTTAGTTGTAAGGCTCTAGAATGGTACAAGTTGAAGGCTCTAAAAGGGCAAGGGATAGGCCCAAAAGGACAGCGATGGAGGTAGTAAGAAAAGACATGATTACCTATGGTCTAATTAAAGGTCTGGCCCTTGATAGGGTGGAATGGCGGAAAAGGATTATGTGGCCGGGCCCAATTAATTGGGATAAGGCTTAGATGATGATGAATTGTAAGACAAAACTAGGAACAAGGATTTTGTCAAAAAAGAACCAGAACTAAAAGGAGAGGTTTTGCTTTTTTTTCTCTCTTTTTCTTTTGTTTTTTGGAAGGATAGAAAATTATTAAATTGCCTAAGGGCAAAGCAGAAAAACAAGAACAGTACCATGTTATTTAAATCAAACATAGTAATATCAGAATTTTCTTTCAGTTAATTTATCTTGATTTCAAAAAAATTATCTTGAGTAGATTTTTTTTTAAGGAGAGGTTTTGCTTTTTTTTTCTCTCTTTTTCTTTTGTTTTTTGGAAGGATAGAAAATTATTAAATTGCCTAAGGGCAAAGCAGAAAAACAAGAACAGTACCATGTTATTTAAATCAAACATAGTAATATCAGAATTTTCTTTCAGTTAATTTATCTTGATTTCGAAAAAATTATCTTGAGTAGATTTTTTTTTAAGAAGTATTATCTTGAGAGTAGATTTCTTTCAGCTAATTAAAACTATGACCCTAACCAGTTTAGATTTAGCAGATCTTTTAGGATTTTGAAGGGATGTAAGCATTGACGTAAAAGAGCATTTTAACTTGAAAACTAGAACCTTAGCCACTTCAAAATTTCAAAATGATGTGCATACCACAACCCAAAAGGGTCAGATCTTTAAGGATTGGTTGGCCACATGACACGTCGAGGCATTGGTTATGGAACAGAAAAACAGCGAAAAGATTTCCAAAAACATAGATATGAGCATACCTACCCCATAAGAAGGAAGTATGCATAAATTGCAAGCTGCTGAATATCAAACAATATGTCAATCACTTGCACATAGAGGCACAGGCAGCGGAAAATGGGTGTGCTTTTATCCAAATTGAACACGTACATTAGCAATTCTGCTTATTGACCCAGGATGAAGGTTTCATTTTGGTTTTTCGGGTGGAGGGTACCTTGGAACCGCCCATCTCTCATCTTCAATTCACAGATTATATGCTCCTCTTTTGCAACGCTTCTCATGATGAGGTGGACTGGAGAGACTAAAGAGTAAAGACGATGACTCGCTGCTTTGAGGTGGTGTCTGGTCTTAAAGTCTATTTAGCCAAAACCAAAATGTTCGGGGTGCGGATGGAGCTCCAAGAGGTGGTGCAATTTGCTGAAACCTTCAGTTGCTTAGCGGGATCTCTTCTGACTAGGTTTGTGGAACTTCCATTATGCGCAAGTAAGCCAGCCAAGCATCTTTGGGACAAGGTGGTCGAGAGGGTTGAGTGTATGCTCACTAGATGGTGGACAAGATATCTCTAAATTGGAGGTCGCATCACCCACATCAAAGCCATTTTGTCCAGCCTTCCCCTTTATTTTATGTCACTTTTTAAATGCCCGCCTCAAGTGTTAGCAAGAATAGATAAGCTGAGGCAAGATTTTTTATGGCATGATGTGGAGGAAAAAAAAAATTCACTTGCTTCGATGGGATGAGGTGTGCAAGCCTATCGATGAAGGTGGAGCGGGTATAAAAGACCTCAAATCTATAAATTGAGCTTTACTCAGGAAGTGGCTTTGGAGGTTTAGGGAGGAAGAGGAAGCTCTTTGGAAGACCGTTATCAAAAGCAAGTATGGTTGTTCCGATGGGGATTGGTGGACCAAGGATTCTTTGGCATATAGAGCTTCGGCGTTGTGGAAAGGAGACATAGCGATCAAGGTAGTCTTCATGGATGGAGCTGGTTTTTTGCTCGGTGACGGGGGTAGGATTCACTTCTAGGAAGATGTTTGGTTAGGATCATCTCCTCTTAAAGAAGATTTTCCGAAGATCTATCGGTTGGCACCAAACCCATCCGTTGTGGTAGCCGAATGCTTCTCCCGCCAAGGAGATTCGTATGTTTGGGTAATGGTGGGGCCACCCCCTCGGCTTCCTTGTAGTTACTTCTTTTGTTTAATAAAATTTCCATTGCCTTTCCGGAATATATATATATATATATATATCAGTGTTGTCAGTAGTGCTAATCGCATAGCAGTAGTATACGCTACGTAGCGTAGCGCTGCCATATCGCTACATAGCGCATCAAATAGTGCAAATCCCCTGTAGCGCACGCTACAGGGGTCGTAACGTGTAGCGCAGGTAACACACGCTACCCTATTGTTTTTTGTTTTTTTTTTTCACTGCTATAAATAGTGGTGAACTCACACCACAAGCATTAAGTAACTTATAAAAATTTATTTTTTAAAAAAAAAAAAAAAAAAACCCTATGAATAGGGTATTCGAAAGGCCTTCCAGATGTAAACCGACACTACTTCCTCTCCGCCCTCTTCAATCTTGCGATCGAAAAGCCCTTTGAAGGGGCTTATTTGGCCGATTGTTGGAGACTACAAGGAGCTCCATTTGGTGCAGTTTCATCAACAATGGATAAGAAATGACGGAGAAATCAGATTTCCCCTATTCTGGTTGCAATCGGATGTGGAGCTTCAACTTTTGCAGTTTCCATTAATTCAATCTCATCTTAAGACAAAAATAGGTACGCTCGTTCCTTTTTTTTGAATTTTTTTCGATGTACAATGAAAATAACTTGGTATTTTGAGTTTTTTTCTCATTTTTTCCCTTTTAAAATGCCGATTACTATGCGTTTTTTTGTTCTTTATAATTTTTTTCATTTCTTTTTCAATATCTCTGTAGATATGGATTTTTTTCTGTGGAATGGCCCACGTGAAGCCCACTGAGGTGTGTGAAGGGGTGGATTTCCAATGTTTTCTATGATATAGCCCACGTGGGGCCCACTGAGGTGTGTGAAGGGGTGGATTTGTATTGTTTTCTATGTTGTGGCCCACGTGGGGCCCATTGTGGTGTGCGCATGTGTGGATGTGCATTGTTTTCTATGGTGTGGCCCACGTGGGGCCCACTAAGGTGCGTGAAGGGGTGGATTTGCATTGTTTTTTATGGTGGGCCCAATGTGGTGTGCATATGTGTGTGCGCTTTTTTCTTACTATTTAATATTTATGGTGGGCCCACTGTGATTTGCATTGAAGAATGTGACATTTATATATTTTTCTTTTTTCTTACTATTTAATATTTATCATATATTTTTTTAATTAAAAAATAGAAGTATTGTGTAGCTTACGCTACACGCTACGCTATTTCACTACATGCTACAGAGGGTTGAACGCTACGCAACACGCTACCGCTATTTAAAACACTAATATATATATATATATATTCCAAAGATAAGTACGAAGAAACATGAGCTAAAGCCACATGTCAAAGCCTCCTCATGACCTTTGTTGCAAAGCATGAATGGGAGGATGAGGAGATTTAAGATGCAACAGCAGTGAACTGATGATTCCTTAAATGATGAAAATGACGAGAAGTGCAAATGCCCGAGGAGTGTGAGCATGAGGGAGATTCTAAAGCCAAAAGCAAGAGAGCCTGGCATCCCAAGTAGAAGGTTCATGGCTTCATGCAACTAAGCCTATGACAGAACAATAGGAAAGGCTTTGTTTAGGGAATATACAGGCAACACAAGCTCAACCAACAGCCCCTTGACAAGGATTTTATCAACAGCCATGCTCTGACAAATGGAGTGAAAAGAAACAGGTTGCCAAGATTGCAAACTAAAATGACAAGATTCGTCAGCCATTTACTCATCTTAAATTATTATACATTTACAATAGCCAGGCCATTCAAAAAACCGGAGTACCCAAACCATACACTCGGATCGTCTAATAACAATTAGGATAAGGGGCCCCCCCTTTCGAAAGACTTGAAATCCAAATCTACTGGGGTTTTGACTACTAAAGTTGTCAAATATTTAGAACTACAGAAAATCGTACCAATCAACGCATAACAATCAAGCTGAAGGGGATTTTTATAAGATAGCTATACGGCCAATCGTGCTTTATGGGATAGAATATTGGGCAGTCAAGAAACACGTTCATATGATGAGTGGTAGCTGAAATGAGGTTGTTGAGATGTATGAGTGGCAAGACAAGGAAGGATGGAATTAGAAATAAGTGCACTTGGAGGAACATAGGAGTAGCAACACCCATAGGCAATAAAAGGAGGGACAGCCAACTATGGTTTGGCCATGTGCAACGGATACCAAGAACTACACCAGTTAGAAGGGGTAAGATAGTTCAAGCTAAAGGCTCTAAAAGTGCAATGGGGAAGGCCCAAAAGAACATGGATGGAGGTAGTAAGAAAAGAATCCATGATATATGGTTTAACTGAAGATAAGGTCCTTCATAGAGTGGAATGATGGAATAGGATTTGTTCAGCCTCCTAATTAGTTGGGAGGACAAGTCTCGGACAACGATGATGATGATGATACTGCAATTGCACCAACCAGGCACAAATTCAACTTGTGACACTGTGATCGCTTTGCTCATAGATACATTGTTTTATAACTGCGATACTCAGGTCCTTCAAAAAATTGGAGTAGCCGAGTCGGATACTGTGGATCCCAAGGATCAGGAGAATAGATCCCCTTCTCGGAGAATCGAAATCCAAATGTTAGTTATTTAGAATTTATATTAGGCATCAAAATTCAACTCGCAATGCTGTTATTGAAGAACTTTAGTATGGTCATACTTACGAACAGTGACCAATCCTATTCTTACATGTATCTTGAGAATTTGGATTTAAGATCAACGATATCCAACACTCTTACCCATACTCAGGCAGCATAGCTGATTAGCTATATATCAATGAGATTTCTCTCAATCTAAAGCTTAAAAGCCCAAATGCTTTGGGAATTTAGGAATAACCAACGACGAAAATAACCACCAATTACGATCGAAAGCAAAAATATCATGAAGATTGTATCTTGGTCTACTAACAACCAACAAAATCGTCCGAATTATTGTTTCTACTCAGCTAGAATTCTGAATATTCTATTCGGAAATTTAAGAAAAATAAGGCAAATATACAAGGAGGAGCATCAAAAATACCTGTGCGAGGACGTGCCTCGGCAAATTTGATCCTTGCAAGAATGAGACTGCCTCCACCCCGCTGATCCTCCCATCCCGATCCAAATCGGCTCTCTGGAAATACGCTTCAAAGACCTCCATGTTCGGCGCCTGGTCCCGCCGCGCCAGTCACGGATAGAAACCGATCAAATTCGCTGGAATTCGCAGATCAGGGCATGAGATCAATCCAAACAAAGCTTCAAAACGACCGATGGTGGAATATGGAGAATACCCAGGTGATCCAGAGTGTTCAAAAATGGAGTGGAGCTCAAAACCGATCGACAGCTGTGACGGATTGGGATGAGGGTTAAAAAGATCTAAGCCGTGGAAGGACGACTGGAGAAACAGAGAAACGGGTTTTTTTTCCGTCGGATCGGGAGATTTGTAGGTTTTCAACGGTTGGATCGAGGGTGACCGGTGTTACGGATTGCGGAATGGAGATCTCCTCCGCACTTGGGCGTTTTCGATCTCTCTTTTTCTCTCTGACTGCAACATATTTGCAGAGAAAGACCAATACACCCCTCCTTATTGTAAAAATATCAAAAATACCCCCGTGGCAGAGTCGGTATAAATGGACTTCGTGAAGCCATCTCCCCTGTAGATGTATCGGGCCTACCCATGTAAAGGTCCTTATCATGGACGGCCCACTTATCACAAATCACAAGATCCCGTGGCTGGCTCAATAGGCCCACGATATAAGGTAATAATCGGCCAAACTCAAGCCCGACTATATTTATCACCTCTAGAATTGAAATAATCGTTCAACACAATATTAATTGTTATAAATTGTCATTGGAAAATTTTTAATTGTCATTAAAATTGAAATAGTCATTTTTTTTTTAATGTTATTTGCTATTAATAAGTTATTTAATTTATAGTTACCATTAAATATTTTAAAAATATATATCAAAAGACGAGAGAGAGAGAGAGGAAACTTTTGAATAAACCCTTCAAAACCATACAGTGCATGAATGGGCTAAACTTGTGCTGGATTAAGGCTATGTACAATGTAGGCTTGGGTCTGACTGTTGAGCGTATATACTAGAATAAATTTCAAGGTTTGCGCAAATATATCTTTCCATATTGGTAAGATATGTTGAAACTTTCAATGTCGGATTTGGGCTTTTTAACGATATGAGCCATTAATCTAATAAGTCTCTTGTGTGGGGAATTCCCAAACATGCTTCGGGATTGAATATTTGGACCCTTTGATCATACAAAGGCTGTAGTGATCATTCATGCTCAAATTAAAGGAGCTAAATTCTCAAGGGTTGGAATAATCTAATTGCCTGTTTTTGTTTACCTTTCCACCATGCTAAGTGAGACTTATCATGCAAATGGTTTGAATCTATAGCTTACTGGACGCCAGAGTGTATTTGAGCAAAAACCTCAAAGAGGCTTGTCATGGTCTTGAGAGGTCCTAGCCTAGATGGGCCACTTAGGAGCCATGTTTAAAGTGTCAGTATTGTTATGTGTATCATTAATTAGGGATACAAAAACATGTATAGGTGTTTTTGATATTATTGCCTACACTTGAGAATTTATCCTTAGAAGGGGGAAAAAAAGTTGAGAATCTTTTAGTGAAATTTCAACTGATGATTAAAAAAACGCATGTTTACATATTGATTAAGATATTGCAAAGGGAAATGATACTAAATAACTTTTCATTTTATAGGGACCTAAACTATCTATTATTGAAATAAATATATATAATAAATATATAAAAATATATAGCTAGTAAAATTTTCATGTTCATTAATAATAATAACACAAAAATTTCAACTTAACATAATTTCTTTTTTTAATATTTTTTCAATAAATGAAATTTTTATTGCCAATTGATAAATTGTCCTTCACTAATGAACGTATCAAATTTATGTACATCCATTTTCAATCTAACAGGCAAAAACAGAGAAATTGGAATTTCTCCAAATTTTAACATAAATGTTGATTTCTCAACTTTTCATGTAAATGTTGATTCTTCATCTCACATATTCATGTTGATGTGTGAGAATCGTACATAGGCATGGATTTTTGTTGTAATCCATGTTAAAATTTCACAGATATTTCATCACCTTTAAGTTCCCACACCATCTTCAGTGCAAGTTGAGATTCTCCTTTGAATACAAGCTTTAATATGATAAAAACCAAAATAGGTTGTAGGAATTGCCCTAGGAACAAAATTCCTAAAATACCCATACAAAATGGGGGTTTTGGAGTTTTGGAGATTTATTTATTTTTTTCCTCAATTTCTTATTGGTTTTCACCTATTTTAAGAATGTTTTCTTATTATTGAGGATATTATCATTAGTATAGTGACAGTAAGAAACTTCTATAAAGGATTCTCCGTAAAATATCATCGGTATCAATGACATAATTACCACTATTATCGAAAATATCAGTAATATATGAAATTTTTTTAAAGTACCAGTAATTTTGGTAATGTTGACCCAGTGATATTGATAATATCAGCAATGTCATCAATAATATCACTGGTATTTAGAACGTTACTTAAAAGTACTCCCATTGATCAAGAATCATAGACATTCGAGGTGAATTGGTAGCAATTGTCCATGAAAGTAGTCCCCAAGTCACATTTGTATAGATGACAATGAAACCTAATTAATGAGAATTTTTCATATTGCCCGTCTATGGTAGACCCCTCTAGATGACAATGAAGCCTATATTTCTTTCCTTTTCTTTATGCTTTACTCTTATCTATTAGTTAATAGAGAAGGGTAAGGAAAGATTCATCTCAAATTTCATGAATTTACATGGTATCAAAGTTAGATCTCATCAATTGATTTATGTTTTGTAAGATTAGGCTTAGTATAGATCTATCAGGCATGACACAAGTGATATTCCCTAGTTTTGCTCATTTGTGTATGATCTTGGCATTGATATCTTTGAACTTGTCCCTTAATTCTGTGACAATCAAGTGGCTATCCATATTGCTTATAATCCAGTGTTTCATGAATATACCAAGCACATTGACGTCGATTGTCATTTTGTGAAAAGAAAAAAGTTATCTAATAGTATTATTTGCACTCTTTATTTATTGTCAATAGATCAACTTGTTGACGTTTTTGTTAAAAGAATTACTATTTGACATTATATCCAAGCTAGGCATGTTAGACATTTATGCTCAACTTAAAGGGGAGTGTTAGTGTGCATATACATTTATAGTCCTACGGACCATCATAGTATTCATTCCATATTTACACTTTGAGCATATTTACTGTATTTCTCTTTTCTTTATTATTATTATTATTATTATTATTATTTTTTAATTCTACTTTTCTTGATCAACTAATATACAAGGGAGAGGAAAGATCCATCCCATATTTTGTGAATTTACACATAGCAGGTGACAATTTTAATTCCAGCTGAGATACTTTCACCTTCCAAGTTTGATGTATTGAAGAAATGAGATATCATTTTTATTAACAATAACAAATCCCAATGAAAATCATTTTTATTTAAATGGTATCTTCCTTTTAAAAAAAATAAAAATTATGTTGAGGGATGGACTATTCATGTCATTAATTTTTATCTAAATTATGATTTTTCTTCACATATGTTTATACTTTAACATTTTTAATAACCAATAGCCATCTATTCCATTGTTTGTCTTAGTTTTAACTAAGCACTATATTTTTAGAAAGTTGAAGGGAGATTTTCAATCTTTCTAATTTTTTTATTTTTAGTACTTTTCTCGATGATCCTACCCATAGATTATTGGATTTTTTCATAAATTTCATCCCAATTTGTGGGGTTGCACTATTGTGGGTCCATCTAAAGCTTGTATGACATTTATTCCATCCAAAAAATGGGCCCCACCTTATTGTGTATTTAGATAAAAATAATCAAGTCAAGACAAACATCCAAAAAAAAAAAACAATGGAGAACACCCAAAAATTGAATAATTTCAAGTGGTGGGATTCATCCAATATGCATTGACATCCAACCCATCCATGAAACGTAACCGACCATAATAATGTGACACCTCGAAAATCAAACCAAACCCATCAGCAAGTGGGCCCCACCATAAGTTTTAAGAGAGTTTGGGCATTTTTCATTGTTTTATATTGTGTAACCTTACCAATAATTTAGTTTGGCCAAATTTTCGGTTCTAACTATGATGGTTGGGTACACCTATTTTATTGGCTAGATGTCATAAACGCCTCATATGGAATAGCACGGTACCACCAATATATGCATACATGTGTGCGCACACGTGCACACACACATACACACAGGGGGTTTTGCTAACATCCCAGCTTTCATAGCCATGTTAGCAACACCATTATTAAAAAAAAAAAAACAATTAATAGGTAATCTCAAAGTGAAAACACATTATGCCTACCATTAAGTTATGGGCTCCAACATAAATAATATTTTTTGGTGACAATTTTGGATATTTTCTCCAAAATTTATTTTACATTAAAGGTTTACAGGCTATTTGGCCACCACTTGAAAATAAGTTCCATCTTATTTCAGAGTTGCTTGGATGTGTATCAAATTTAAGGTATAAATACTTAATACTTGAAACTTTTTTTAAAAAAATATAAAATGTTTATAGCCTATCCTGTTTAGCTTTTAAATTATAAAGTGTTTACAAGTGGCCGCTAGCTACAAGTAGAGAGAGAGAGAGAGGTTGGAGAGATGACCAAAGAGACCATTAGTTAGAAGCCTCTACTGGTAAAAAAAAAAAAAAAAAGCGACCATTGGACCTGTTATCCGATTACTTGCAATACAAAATTTTCAGTTTTTCTTTAACAAGGGTTGAAAAGCATATAACACTGACTTGGAAAACATTCGGGAAACATGAGAAAAAATGGTAGAAATTTTTAATAAAATTACAAAAAATGCTAAAATATACATATTTGTAAAGGTAAACGATAACTATCCCAATTCTGCTACGCCCATTTTGAGTCTATAAGCTTAAATTTAACATTAGAGGGTCTCTGGACTTAACCGGCATCCCTAGTGTATTTTCTTGTTCTCCATTAATTGCATGTATTTAATAACTCGCTGGAGGTAAGGTACACCAAATTTCTACGTCAACAACAAACATTTGTAATTTGCACATGTGACTAACATTAACTCAACTCCACTAGGCAAAATTATAGAAACCCATTGCTTCTTATTCACAGACCTAACCTATGATTTGTGGACGCTTATTGTCGAAATAGAACCGCTAGATATTTTTCAGTTTTAACCGTCCAATAGGTGAAAAAGAAAATCCGCTTAATTAATAGCAAATGAAACATCTACATGATTAAAGTAACTTAGGCTGCTTACTTTGACTTTTTAACATGCGACATTTAAAATTTAAGTGCCTGCGTATCATCCATCGCCCTCTGCTAGAGTAACAAAATCTTTCTCTAATTTAAAAAAGGGTAGGAAACCGCCCGCTTAGCCACTCCCAACTTCAAGCTCCACAACTCTCCAATCCATCCCACACGTGTTCCATTTATTATGACCATGACCATTTCTCATTAATCCACCAAAGGTGGGCCATATACAAGATTTTCACTGATCAGATGATCTGGACCCTGTGATCTGTACCTACAAACAGAACCAAAACTCAAGATTTAGATTCTTGTTTTATAGCTGTCCATTTTGCAGGTCTCTTTAGATTGTGGCACATCCATGGTGGGGAGTACCAGATGAGAGATCCATTCACCGTACATTGCCACGTGTACGGTGTAGGTCGGGCGGATCGATCGGAGTGGACCACCATTGCTAAGAGGAGCGAGTGTACTTTTCGGCAGATTGCACATTTAGCTCCTCCGGTACACGGGTAGACGCGGCTGGATTCGGATTCGGATTCGGATCAGGGGTCACGCGGTTACGCCTTTGTGGGTGTTGCCCTTACCGTATGGGACACACATTGATAGATCTATTATATATCTACGCCGTCCATCCGTATTTATAGCTCCTTTTAGGACGTTATACTAAAAATTAATCAGATCCAAATCTCCCTTGGACCACTCCACTGGAAAAAGTGGTGAATGACTATTAAAAACTTTCGTAGGCCAAAAAAGTTTTGGATCATGCTGATCTTTTTATTTCATCTTAATTAAGCTCTTTTTGACATTATCAATGGATTGGATGGTAAATAAACATTATGACCTTCTTAGGGCGGGTCCTGGGAAGTTTTCAATGGTGGGTATTCAATCACCACTGTTTCCTTTGGTGTGGTCCACCTTAGACTTTTATCTTATTAATTTTTGGTAACATGTCCAGAAATACGCTGAAAAAACGAATTGACGGTGTGGACATACAACAATCATCAAAGTGGGCAACATCCGTAAGGGTAACATCCGCTGAGGTGTTACCCGGATAACACCGATCAGCTCCTTTGATGGTGACCCCTCCATTACCTGGTCCGTACTGGTCGATGCTAGAAAACCATGATGTGTGTCTTTTATCAATTCCGTCCATCCATTTTCCCCGCTCATTTTAGTGCATGATCCAAAAAATGAGAAAGACCCAAATCTAAGGTGGATCACACCACAATCAACAATGGTGATTGGATGCCACCATCAAAAAAATTCTTAGGGCCCACAAAAGTTTTGGATCAAGTTTAAATTTTAGTTTTCCCTTCATCCAGGTTTGGAAGACTTAAATCAACAGTTGATGGAAAATAAACGTTACTGCTGGCCCTATGAATTTTTTTATGTGGGGGCATTCAATCACTATTGTTTTATGTGGTGTGTCCACTTTAAATTTATATCACCTCATTTTGAAGATCATGCCTTAAAATGTACTAGTAAAATGGATGGCCGGAGTGGATCTATTACATAAAACGTAGTGGAGCCCACGGCACTGACCTCGGTACTGGAGGATTCACCATCAAGAGAGTCCGGCGCAGATAAGGTGATGTGGAGACCACCATGATGCATGTGTCTTAAATTCCATTCGTTTTGAAAGCTCATTTTAAGGGATCAAACTCAATTTTTAAACAGATTTGAAGCTTACTTAGACCACACATTAGGAAAGTAGAGATTATGATGCTCACCGTTGAAACTTTCCTAGGGCCCACCCTAATGTTTATTTTACATCCAACTTGTTGATAAAAGATAATATAGATGTGAATTAATGGAAAATGCAAATATATGCGCAATCCAAAACTTTCGAGGCCCGTATAAAATTTTAACCTGGCATTTAAGCACCCTTGTTTCATGTGGTGTGGTCCATTTGAGATTCAGATTTTTATTAAAATATTCATGCCTAAAATAAGCTGAAAAAATTAGATGAATGGTGTGGATATAAAATAGACACATCAAAGTGAGCCCTACAGTACTCACTACATGACCACAACACAGCTGGAGTGATACGGGTAAACACCACAGGTCCACGGGACGTGGATTTCCTGCCAAAGCCTTTGGCAGAAGTTCCTGGAAACCTATGTGGAATACACCGTGGTGTTTGTGAGAAATTCACTCCGTCCACCTATTTTTTAAGATCATTTGGCTAAAAAATGATATGGATCACTTAGGTGGGATGAAAATGTGAGGATTGAACGTCCACCGTTGAAATATTTGTGGGGCCAAGGAAGTTTGAAATCAGGATAATAGCTGTGTTTTCAGTTCATCTTAGTAGGGATGATTCTATAAATGGTATGGATGCAATGTAAACATCACTATCCATCAACGGAGGTTTCAACTGTAAGAATTGTCCTAACTAGCTTTTCCTTAGGTGCAGCCCAATCAAGTCTTTGATCTTTCTCAATTTTTGTCTCAGTTTCTAAAATGAGCTCACAAAATGAATAAATGAAATAAAATTCTCAAAAAACAGTAAAAATCCGCGTCCAACACCACATGATATGAAAGGACCACAGTAGTGTACCTCACGTGGGTACAGACGGAAATGGATTGGCTACTTCTCTGGCCACCCGCCAATGGCTGATGGTCGGTGCTCTATGGGCTCCACCATGATGTATGTGTTTCATCCATACTGTCCATCTATTTTTCCATATCATTTTATTATATGAGATGAAAATGAGATATATTCCAATCTCAATTGGACCACATTACAGAAACAGTGTTGACTGAGCATCGACCATTAAAAACCTTTTGGGGCCATAAAAGTTTCACATCAAGCTTATTTTTGTCCGGGCCTTTATGACCCAATCAAACAGATTGGATGTCAACTAAGCAGTACAGTGGGCCTCGGGATGATTTTAATGGTGGATTTCCATTCGCTATTGTTTTCCTGTAGTGTGGTCCACCTGATATATATATCCCTCTCATTTTTAAGTTAAGCCCTAAAATGATATGTAAAAATGGATGAACGGAATGGATGAAACACATACATAATGGTGGGGCCCACACAGCACCGACCATCAGCCACTGGGCTGGTGGCAGGGGAGTAGCCAATCCGTTTCCCCCTAAGACAGTGCCACGTGGCTGGAACTTTCATGATCAGTTAAGCTGCCTTATGTTCTCTCTGGAACCCTAAGGTTACGACGATCCATAACTCAGGTGGGCCACACCATAGGAAACAGATGAAATGGCACGCCCACCATTAGTTTTGTGCAGGGCCCAGCAAGTTACTTAAATAGCATCTAATTCATTCATCTGACGTGCTTCATGGGGATGAAAGAATTCCCCAAAAATCAGTGCATTAAAAAACTCAGGAGGGCCGTACTATCTGATTTTTTTTGATTTTATACTCTTCCCTATGAAGTGGGCCGTACTATCCGAATTTAAAGGTTTAGGTTTAATTTTATACTTTTCCCTATGAAGTGGCCCACCTGGGCCTGTTTAGCCTGACGGATCCCATGAGATTATGAGGGATGGGATGGATTTTAAGGTAATGATGGTTTAAGATCCATGGGATTGCTATATCCCGGAACAAGTTCACCGAGCCTGTTTGGCACGCCCCGCGTATCCCGGGATTTTACCTTCCAATCCGTCCACCCAAACATGCCCAAGGCAGGCAAGATTGAACGGGATTAGGAGGAATGGTAATGATGATAATGTCAGTGAATTGGTTTAAGATCCATGGTTTGCTATATCCAAGACAAGTTCATCGGGTCTGTTTGGCTCGTTTGGCATATCCAAGACAAGATCAATCCGTCCATCCCATCCCTCCTTATCCCTCTTAATCCGCCCGGCCAAACAGGCCTGAGTATTGAATCAGTCTGCTTTTTAAGACAAAAACAACGGCAACATATACCTGATGGACGGCGTGGATTCCATTAAAGTTCCACGTGGCATTCAGTAGTAGGGACGCCCCTGTGCATCTACATCCATTGCATACTTACTGTGTCGCCTACAGCGTAGATCAAGAAATGGACGGCTGCGATTATCAGTCACCTTTGACTCGAATTCCATGAAACACGAGGCAATTCCCGCACGCACGCCCACACATGCAGGACCACACTGCATATCGGGTGGGCCCAGCACGAATACATCTGGCCCAAAATTCAATTTGATCCAATTTTTGGCTGTAAGCTGCACCTTCAAAAATCACCATCGGCCAAGCTTTTTCTAACCGTCCATATTTCTCATTCACATGCATGGACCACCTAATAAATGAACTGTACCCATTCGAACAATCCTGACCATCCAATTTATGGATTTTTCCATTTGAACCCAACCAAGGGACGGTACATATTTTTGGGCCCAAGATAGGCCCATAATGGGTGGGCCTGCGTTTGGTTAACCCAAATAGTAGAGATTATGATCATGATTTCAGTGCATTTGAATAAAGGGCAAGATGGGTATTACTGTGATGATGCTTATCCACCTGCTCAGGATTTTAAAACGTGTAAAGCAGTGGGATCTTGTTTAAATTATTGCTAATAATAATAATAATGAACGGATGTGATTGATTTGTAAGTTTGATTAATCTCAAACATGACATGTGATGGTTTTCGCTTTCCACTCATCGCTCCATGTTTACGTGTCATTTTGTGTAGGGGAGCGGATTAGGTTGGCCCTTACCACATTGACATATGTATTGTATTTTTAAACTGTTTTGTGTAAGAGATGAGCTAAAAAATGAAGTAGATTCAAATCCATGAGGTCGACCTCATTGGAACTTCCCATTAGGTCGAGCTGTATGGGCCCATCATGATGTGTGTTGAACATCTACTCCATCAGTCAGATACAACATTCCATGGTGGGCCGCGGGCTTAAAAATCAACTCAGTACATAACTTGATTGGGCCACACCACATACAACAGTTGAGAGGAGTTACCCTCCCATTAAAACATTCATAATCATTTTTTGGGCCACCAAGTTGTGGTTCACAAATCCAGCCCATCAAATGTGTGTCCCACTTGGATAAGGAGTCAAAACAAGTCCGCATCCAAAACTCATGTGAGCCCCATCAAGTGCTTTTATATGTTTTAAGCATGTATTCACAAGATTTTCCCTTCATCTAGGTTTTTGTGATCTTATTAACATGTTAGATTGCAAATCAGCATTAGATAGCAAATCAACATTAAGGTGGGCCCTGAGAAGTTTTTAATGGTAGGCATTTCAATCACCACTATTTTCAATAGTATGGTCTACCTGAGATTTGAATTCATTTAGATGGATAGTGTGGATATAGAATACATGTACATATATCAAGATGGGCCCCACATTAAGGGGCCACACCTTCTTATCTAATGCCGGCCGCACCTAATCCACTCCTTTGTGCAGTACATTGTATGCATGTAAGATGAGGATGCGGATTAGGTGCTATGTCGGTAGTGAAACGACGTGGAGAGATTTGATTGGTGGGCCCATCTAAGAGTACAGCCCCACCAATCAAATCTCACCGCACCACTTCACCATCCAATAGAAGTGGCCTCTTACCGAATAGTATACTTCAAGTGTTCAATTAACCTTTCTTTAGCTTTTAAGAAAGTCTCTGAAGTTTTTTGGTGGGACGTGTTTGTATCTATATCAACTTCTGACTAAAGGCACTGAATTGATCAATCATTTCATTATCTTGGAGGATTACTGATGGACTAGCTCGTCAACCCAACACCAATTAGTTAGCTGATGTTAGCTGATTTAAAAGCTCCATGGGCGCACCATGATTTGTGTGTTTTATCTGCGCTGTTCATCATTTTGCCAGCCAGCTCATTTTGGGACATGAGCCCAATAATTAGGTAGATTTAACTCTTGAGTGGATCACACCATAAGAAATATGGGAATTGAATGCTCACCGTTGAAAACTTTTTGAGCTACATGAGTTTTGGATCAAGCAGATATTTGTATTTTTACTTTATCGAGGTCAGTGTGACCACAATAACAGGTTAAATGTCAAATAAACAATACAACGGGCATTAGTAAGTTTTTAACTGTAGATGTTCAAGTAACACTATTTTCCTATGGTGTGGCCTATTTGTGATTTGGATATGCCTCATTTTTTTGGCTCACGTCCTGAAAGAAGATGGGAAAATGAAATACATACATCATAACAGGGTCCATAGAGCTTTGACAACAGCCAGCTGGTTGGTGTTGGGGTCACTAGCCAAACCTCGACCCTTAAGATAAGGCGTATGGCGGCTCTCATATTTCTTTTGTCCCATTTTCTTTAAACTATTAAATAATATGGTAATTAGGAAGTGGATGGACCAAGACCACAATAGGATACAAATCTAAAAATAAGGCGGATCCAGAACTCCCATGGGCCAAGTGAAATAAAACAATGGGAGATGAAATGTCTTTCGTTAAAACCTTCCAGCAACCAACCATGATGTTTATATACCATCCAAACCATTTATAAGATTATTAACACTCAGATAAACTATAGGAATAAATATCATTATAATACAAAATTTCTATGGCCCTCACAAAATTTCCAATGGTGGGCATTCAATCCCCACCATTTTGTGGCATGCCCCATATACATTTTGGATTTGCATGGTTTTTAGATTCCTGCCTATTGTGGTCTTGAAAAACTGATCGATGGAGCGGATTTGTCACGGGCATCTCTATAGGCCCCACACAACTTCCGACTACACAGGAGCCGGGTTCAGTGACTTGTGCCCTAGCTATACATGGCCGGGCAAACTGGTCCATTGCAACATCTAGTGAACATGGTGTCTCCTTAACTATTGTTTTGTGGGCCATTGAAAGGATCTTCCAATGTAACGCTCTGAAAATCGGCACCCGAATACGGTTACTTCAATCTCGAGTTTCTAAGTGTTAACTTAATAAAATAATGCATTTGTGTCATCATTTAAATTCACATTCATTTCATATACAAATTATCAAAATAACTCATTTCGACTTAGCAAAACCAAAGCAAGGTAGAAATAACATAATTCAGCAATATATGGCTAACACCCAAAAGTTATATTTCCAAAAGGGGTAACCACCCATATGAAAATTATATGATTCATAGTAATTGAAATACGAATATTAAAACAACTATCAAGTAGGAAGAAGCTAGAGATTTACTGGGCACCCCAAGTGCACTACCGACTGGTCTTATTCATAAGTTATCTGCATATGTCAAATAGTAGGTGTCAAATGCAAATAGTGAAAAAATATTATCAAGATTGTTACTTGTGACATTTTAGTGAATATAAGATTTACAACAAATACATATTCATACATGTAATACACTTGAGCATGTTACTTTTAACGCATAGATACTAAACAAATTACACATGTTATCGAAATAACCAAGCGTAAGAAATTATGACATAATAAGCAAACAATTTTCTAATCTAATTGTTAAGTATATTAATGCTATGATGAAATGATGCGTGCTCCTTACAATCCAACACTCCCTTACAAGTGACTTCAATGCCTATTTTGCAAATGCCAACACTCCTCGCAAGTGACTCTAACGCCAAATTACAGTCCATCCTAGGAAATGCCTGATTAGCCAAGTGATTATTAGTCCCAGTTCACACAACATGTTGGCGAAGCTATAATTCCATCGTTATATCATGAGTCATTATTTGGATCACGTAGCTCGTTGCGGCACATGACGGCTCCTCACTAGTGTCCCTTTATATAAATTAAGGCATCAACACAGTGCGGGTAGTCACCCAACACCGAGTATGAATAATCAATTCAGATGTGTGGGCTTGTCACTCAAAACTAAATCAATGCAAAAGAAATGGTTCGTCACACAATTCCATTTATGCTTAATCGTTCAAATAGTACTTTAGTACGAAACTATTGATCGGGTAATTTGACGGGGGCCGTTCGAACAATATTCTATCATCTCTATAGTACTCACTGGTCACTACGGGGAGGCTCGTCACCTCAACATAGGCCGATAACTCAAACATGGTGTTCCATACCATCATGCTCGACTTTTGTGTCTTTGTGGGATTGTAACGTGCTAATGGTTATGAGTATATTATATCAATGATAATGATGGTATCCCAGATTCTATTGAATGTTATACAATCATCAAGTATAAGAATGATCAAGTCTGCATTAGACTGATGCAATCGACTAAGGAAGACCCCGAGCAAACTGACATTGGGTACAAAGTATCTCCTGTAGCTCTAACTATTGTCGATCGTCTGTGTTCAACTTCGGTCGATCATATAAGTCTGGGATAGCTTCCCTAAAGCGGGCTATCCATATATTTAAATAATTTATGGAACTCAATCCACCACAATAACACAATTCAATCATATTAACATTTTTTAGCAGTTATTCACTAAATAATAAACAGACACATTTAGTTGTTCTAAAATGCCAGGTAGAAGCTTGAGGGTAGATATTCACCTCATAATCGAAATCCTCGACTCGAATGTGGCCTTATCGCCTAGAACTTAGGAAAAACACTCCAAATCTTAATTCATCGGAAACTTCATCGTTAGTATCGTGAAATTTAATTTAATTAGATTTTAATTGAGGATTAATGGTTTTACCTAACTTAGTTTGAGCAAACCATAACTCAATTCGACGAGTTGAGGCTCTAAGTCCTAGTACGATTAAACCCTAGAGTTAGGGTTTTTGATAAATGACGGAAACGAAAGGAGGTTTTTAACCCCAATGGCCCAAACGTGCAGGAATTGAAAGAAAGAGATGAAAATGTAACTAAGGGAACTCTTACCTAGTAAGGGATGAAACATCTTACTCGAAATTAATAAATTTTGGCTGAAGAATGCATGAAAATGAGTTAGATGCGAGATCTTGTAAGATCCGGCGAGCACGGGGATGAAACGATAATAATCTAGCATTGGGCCCACCTTTTCTCTTATCCTTCTCTTCTCTTTTTCTCTCTTTCTCTAGGAAAAAATCGGATGGGAGCAAGGGTTGTCCCTAAATGCGCTATTTATAACACCATAAATGGTGCAAATGGCCTTGAGGGCTAAGTTTTTATTATACTAGCCCTATGGGAGGGTGTTTCTAACATTTATGGTCCACTATAGGGTGTAGAAGTTGATATACACTGTAAGATAGCTGACCTTAATAATGATCTACATATGGATACGATCGGCCCGCCATTTGAATGTGCTGATCGACGGGTATGATCAGAAGTAAGTTTGATGGTCACCAATGGTCGATCAGGGCCGCGGCTATACAAATATGTATAGGGTATTAACTTAGGTTGTTGCCCTAAATTTGGTCATGATCTAACGGTCCAAAACTTAGAACTTTGGTAAAGATTGGCTATAGACAATTAACTTAAGTTCTTGATTGATTTTAGGAATATTCACACATTTCATGCATTGACCCTGCGAGTACAAGTTGAGTGATTCTAGACGCGAACTTGGCTTGATGTCTCGTAACGGACGTCAAGCCCACTAAGACAAACTACAGTCTCGGTTTTAATGACCCACTAACGAGTGATTTAGAGCTTTTTTAAAAAATCGGGGCATTTCTATAACTAATTGGATAACAAGATTTTTTGTGCATGATAACTAGAGTTTGGATTAACTAAGTTCATAATGCGGCCCATTTGTAATTAGCATAAATAATGAACCCTAATCAAGAACTTTAATTAAACTATACTAGAAACTACTCGAATTAGTAAAATATACTAAAAATAGAAAATTCTAATTTAATCATATAGGATGATTCATGCCATAATTAGAATCAATTCCTAATAAGACACCGAATACAAAAACTCTAAGATGAAAAACTCTAGACTCATCTAACTTCAATTTGGCTTTTGAACACCTCAATCGGAGTTGTAAAAAAATACATACGAATTTCTTAATTTAATGCACTGAAATTGTCAAAATTTGGACATACATAATATTGCTGAACAGTAGGTGACGGTGGCACCGGGGATGCAACGGTAGTATCGTCAATTTCTGTTTAGATTTTAATGGTGGCACCATAAGGATTTGTCCAAAAATTCTATTTTTTTTTTATGGTGGCACTATTGGGATCGATCCACACTCTGTAAATTTCGACCTTCCACTCTTTGGGGTGGTTTTGGTGGACCCCACATTACTCTTTTTGGTCCCAAATACATGTGAATACATGCACTCAAATCGAGCAAATCGAAGATAATGCCTAAGAACGTCCAACTCCCAAGTTGGTAAAAAATCCGAGATGTTACATCATGTTGGGAATTGCGGAAGTACACAAAGTGGAATTAAGCAAAGTACACACAATCGCACAAACAAACCCAAACAATAACAATTTGAATTTTACGTGAAAAAACCCTTGTAGGAAAAAACCACGGCATAAAGCGATGAGTAACGCGCTATGAAAGCAGAATTACAAAAGATAGATGATCTTACTGATTCGAACAAGATACGAATCTCCTTCAAACCCTAGTTATGCCCTTGAACCCTTAAAATTATTTTAGAAAGCCCTAATACACCTTCATCACACCCTAATCTCGATTACACTTGAAAGGGCGAGCTATCGATGTCCTTGAAGGGGGGTGAATAGGACAATGTCAAATAATCGAAATAAAAGTGGCATATATAAATAATACAAAATCTGAATCGTAAAAGTATTGAAACCTTGATTCCAAATAATTCGTAAGACAATCTTCACCTAAAATATTAGGCAGGACAACCTTATTTCATGAATGTCTTTAAAATCAATCTTTCAATTTAATAAGAGAAAATAAAGTAAATATAGCATTTACCACAAGAATGAAATAAATAACATCCACCATAAAAAAGAAATAAGCATTCACCATAAGGCACAAGGAGTTATAGTGGTTCGGTGCTTTTAAAAAACCACACTTACTCCACGCCCAAAATTACTTCCCTTGCAATTTTGACTTTCACTATAACAAGGTTTCCACAGGTTTACATTAACAATCTTATACAGTTCCTCGTGATTTTCACGGGCTCACCACAATACAACCCATTTTGTGATTTTCACGGGGTATCACAAATAAAAATCCACTTTGTGATTTTCACGGGCTATTACAAATCAACCCATTAAGATTTTCACAGGCTATCTCAGAATAACCTAAAATGAAATAAAATAAATAATGTACTTATTTTCAAATGTAGATTCGAAGATGCAGTAGAAGCTTGTAGTAGTGATCTTCTTTCTTGAATGTAGAAAAGGAAATATTTGCTCAAACAAAAGGAGTATATATAGGGTTCTAAATTATTTTAGAAATAAAAAACTCAAATGCTACTGATTCAATTCTCTTAAAATCACAAGAAGAGTATAAACTACTCTTTAAAATAAGATTAAGTAATCTTAAGAAAGGAAATTGAATAAGCTTAAAAAGAATTTATAAATACCACACAATTATCTTGCCGAGGACCTGAGCTTCTCTCTCACTTGCCAAAGGTTTAGAGTGATTTTTCGTTATAGTTTAAAATGAGAGAATGCATGTATTTATAGGCAGAGGGATTAGAAATTTGGCTAGCTTAAGAATAGCTTCGGATGGCCAGATTCCACCGAATTCGTTCCAATGGCTATCGGATTACACGAGATAAGATTTATTTAAAATTCGGCTAGCCCGAGGTGAAATTCGGTTGGCTGAATTCTCATGAATTTTAAAAGATTGCATTTCTGAAGTTTGACCCGAACTTCACTCGAGCTGGCCTGTTCACAACCTCAAGTGTACTCGTGAGAACGGGGTCGAATCCACAAGGACTAAACTTGTACATATTCTGAAAAGAACTAGAACTAGAACTAGAAAAAGATCTAATTCTAAATATGAAATAATAGAGAGTAATTGTGAAGGATTTATCAAATATCAAAAGTGAACTAAAGAGCCAATGATCCACTTGCAGTGATTAGGGAGTCCTCTTACTTGATTCAAGTACCACAATTGGAATTGGAGTCCTATCTTATCCAATTGGAAGATATAACAATTAAAATCAAATCTGAACTTTCTTTGACCTAATTCTCAATGGAGGAGAATTATGATAATTGGTAGGGATTCCATCACCAAACCATGCCCATGAGACAATGACAAACAACAGGATTTACCAATCTTATAATCTCAAAATATGAGAAGAAGATATTCAAAGCTATTGCAGATCTACTGTAATTTAAGTCACAATAAATTATTAAAAATTGAAAGTATTCTTTAAATATCAAACAAGAATCAAAGTTAGTTTAACATAAATATAAATCAAAGCAATAAAAATATCTCATCACGCTACAAGCTTCACCTTTTAGCCATAGCTAAGAGGTTTAGCCAACCATAGACATGATTGGACCAAAGTCTCTTGAGAAAAACATGAAAACAACTAAGGAAGAAGAAAAAAACTCTTAGCGACGACTTCTCTACTCATTTGCTTCACTCCTTAAACCCTAGAAGATGCCCAGGAACATCCTAGGGAGTCCTATTTATAGTTGTGGAACTCCAACTTTCGTACCTAGTTGGAAAACTCTGGAAACCGTCTCAAATTTACTCAGTTTTCCAAAATAGACTTCACTCTGCGCAATTTCACAGAATGACCCAGAGTTTCAGAATATGCTTCTTCAGGACAATTTCAAGAATATGTTTGTTTTCAGGACAATTTCAGGATTCATTTTTTTCACTTTAAATATTTGATTCTCTTCATTCCTCACTTGATTTTCTTAGATCTTTGGCATGTGAATTCTTCAATCTTGGTCTCCTAAGATCCATCCGTTGCCTTAGTGATTCTTGAGCATCAAATCCATACTTTTAGCACCATTTTCAATCCAAGTTCTTAAATTCACCTTGCAACACAAACATGAGTAAAATTGAACATTAAGCATTATCATGTTCATAAAACCAAAATATAAATGGGGGATAATATGCAATATTTGACCCTCAACATAGCCAAATTTTAAGTTAGGCTGGCTGAACTCTAGATCAAATACATTATAAATAACTCAAAAATAAATGAATTTTTTAAAGTACCTAACCTAAGGTCTTTCTAGGGTTATATCACTTATTGTTTAATAAATATAAAATTCAACTTGTCTTCAACATGACTTGAAATCGGGCGACGTCTTCTTGAGATAATAAGATGATCTTCATACATATAGAGTAGTTGCGAAACCATACTTGTGATTTGACTTGTAAGACTTTTGTCACACGAAATTTGACAACCATATGTGTGTTAAACACATAAGCACTTACAACACTCGATATATATATACTAATACAACCAGAATAAGGAAACAAATTGCGCACTTACGGAATTCTGTGCATAACTTCAATGGCATCGACATCTCTCGAAGGCCTGAGAAAATATCTAAAACAGTATATCAACCAACATGAATTTATTTTAATTTTTTAGATCAAGCATCTATCATTTACATCGATATTTGCTCAATGGCGTCGAGTGGTCTGTCGATAACATCAATAGACCTTATTACTGATAAATTTAAGACATCAACAACACTTCCAACATGGGCCCTACACAAGCTTGAACATAAGAATATCTCAGTGAGGAGGGTCATATGAAATCGGCTTCCTTGATTGGAAGAATCTTAACCGAGCTAAGGAGAAGTTTTTTGGGCAGGGATTAGGTACTGCCCCCACAGAAAGCAACGGTGCTAACGACGCCCACCATTGAAACCATCTTAGGTCCCACCGTCTTGTTTATTTGCCAGGATGAATCGAAAACCAAATATCATCTTGATCCAAAACTTATGTGGTCCCAACAATTTTTCAACAGTGGTGATTCAATCCTGACTGTATGGTCCAATGGAGCCTTGGATATTTCATATTGTTTAGCTCATCAAACCCGTCCATCAGATGATTTAGCACATTTCACCGTAGATATGGAAATTAAGGATGATCCATGAATCAGATGGGCCTCACCACGGAGTGCAAGTTGGAGGAAATGTCAGCCTTGATTTACGTGCATGGCGCAACATGTTTTATTTTATAGAATCTAGGCCCTTTCAACCCTTCATCTGGCCAGGTTTGAACGATCAGGAAAAAAAATTCAAGCTATTTGGAATTCAGGTGGGCCTTGTTGAAATCAAAGGGTGAGCATCATCTCTGATAGACGGCTGGATGGTTAGGCACACAATCACCACTGTTTCCTGTGGTGTGATCCACCTGAGATTTTTATCTGTATAATTTTTGGAACTCCATCCTAAAACGGACCGGATAAACAGATGGACGGCGTAGATATACAAAAAATCATCAATATGGGCCCCACGGGAAGAACACCCACTAAGCTGTTATCCGGGTAACACCTAATCCGCTGCCCATGCATGCGTCTGATGAAAATCATAGGTCAAAGATCACTTTCCCTGATTTGGTAATGGTTTCCCTAACGACCAACAAACGTACGGCTATGATTGGCCGCTTTGAGTTATATTTTAAACTACCCTCCATTCATAATGTGTCAGATAAGTTCGACCTTTCGAGTCAGTGCACATGTGTGTCACGTGTCCGGTCTCATTTTTCAGAAAAGAGGTTTGATGGATGACACCCTCACTCTTATAATACTAGACAGGTCTTCAGCCGTTGGATTGGATTTTTTTAAAAATAATTAGCCCAAACGGTTCATGTGATGGGCTGCCTTTGGATGAGACACGAAAAAAATAGCCCAAGCTGTTCATGTGATGGGCTGCCCCTGGATGAGATATGAGAAAAAAAAGAAAAAAGAAAAGTGGATGGGCTTCTTTTGGATGAGATACGAAAAAGGAAAGAAAAAATAAATAAATCCAAATTGAATATTATAATCGTTTGATTACAAAGGTGATGATGGCCATCCATGTTCACATCCGAAGGGTTAAAATACCATAGAGTTGAAACGATCCAACTTTGTACCGTTTGGTAAACTGAAAAGTAAGGTCCGAAAAATTAAGCACTGAATTTTAGTACTTATAGGTATTATTTTCATACTCATCGGTATTGAAATTTTTATTTGATAATGTATATGAAAAAGTCTTGATATATGAAATTAAATGTTTTTTCACAAAAATAAAAAATAAAAAATAAAAAAAATTGTTTGATAAACACAAATTATAAAAGTCTAAAAATTTACAATTTGTCATATTTGCCATATTATCTTAATTTCTATCTTCCATTGCCTAGAGTATTAGGTAATGTTAAAGTCCCTCGATATACATTGATGTCTCGGGCTTTTAGAGAAAGTGGTTGTTTAACATGGTACCATAGAGAAATATCAAGTGTTCGAATCTCGAAAGCAGCAAATATACCTCAGTGATATATTCTTCCATGAGGCTTTAAAAAATAAAGTTTGACCCTTCTTAATAGAATAATCATAACTCTTCAATTGATGTCCTTGAATCAGACAACTACTAAAAGAAGCTCAACAACATCCTTTATTTAATTTAGATGGCCCACCTTAATGCCTATGTGAAATCCGAGTTCGTCCACAATAGGGTAGGTTATGTGAGACCCTGGCCTCACCCAAAATGTATTTTTGTGATTTTTTTGAAAAGGATCCGATCTGTCGTTTCGTACTCTAATGGTTGCGATTGAGATTGGATTCACTGGGGATGCATTTTTTTTTTTTTTTTGTAATATTTTTTTGAAGGGATGAGATTATATATGAAAATAAAATGAAATTTTTTGTGTCATATATGTCTGTGTGTGCTCGTGTCTGAACTTGTGCCTGGATGGTGGAATCAGAACATTGAATTCAGCCCACGTCAAATCCGGTATTCTGAGTTGTTTACCAGGGATCTCGGTTCCCTGAGAGTAGCGCATACTAGGATCATGCCCCTTAGATTTGGGTAGAGTCTGACAGAATTCTGATCTAAGACTTCTCTCTTCCTTTTCCTTCTTCACTTTGTTCATTGCCTTGGCTTCTTCTATACCTGCAATTTTTTTTTTCTAGCCATTTTTGCCCATAGCGCCTTTTCTGGTTTTCACCACAACCGGCTTTCCCATCATTTTTGCCCGTGGTGCCCTTTCGAATTTTCACGTCCTGGCTTTTTTGCTTTTGCCCGCCCCTTGGCAGCTGTGCTCTTTTACCCTTAGTGCCTTTTCAGGTTTTCACCAAGTCCGATACATGCTTGCTATTTTTACTCGAGGCGCTCTTTTGGGTTTTCGCCTCGCCCGTTTCGCTTAGACATGATATTTTTCTTTTGATTTTTATTTTTCTTCTATAGAGGCGGGAGGCTAAATTCCATTCATTGTCGGTCAACTAGTGAGCTGCCTGACTTTTTCTTCAATCACGATCGTGAAGCTGCTGGCATTGAGGTAAACTATCCCTAGGGAATACGGGCTGGTGACTTGTGCTCTCACTTACTGGGTTCGACTTTTTTTTCTTTTCTTCTTCTTTTCTTTTTCGGACCCCTCGCTTTTATTCGCCCATTTTTTTAAAAAAAATTTAAACCCTTTATTTTTTTTGAAACACTTATTGGAGGGAAGGAATGAAGATGGAATATACCTCAGGATGTTAACATCTTGTCGTTTGGCTTTAGTTTTACGATTGTGCTTGTTGACATAGTCAGGAAGGATTACCTGTGATAAATCTTCACATTGTCGGCATTGATGGGCTCTGGAAGATTTTTGCCCCTAACGATGGTGAGATGAAGGGCATCTCTCGGAAG
Source organism: Magnolia sinica (assembly GCF_029962835.1). NCBI lineage: Eukaryota > Viridiplantae > Streptophyta > Magnoliopsida > Magnoliales > Magnoliaceae > Magnolia > Magnolia sinica. Next base: position 87,817,741 of record NC_080576.1, on the reverse strand, counting down.
AACTTCGCGAACGATCAACAGATCATCCCAAAATGGCTTAGACTTGCCCCCCTGGATCTAGTAGATGCAATGATAAAATATGTATTATTATCATGTTGTTAACATTTCTTTTCAGATCCGCTTGTCATTGGTCCTAGCGATCGTTGTGCACTTTATGTCTGTAAGATGTAGTTGGTTGCATTGAGCTTACCACCAGTCATTTTCCTTGACTTCTTTCTTCATTTGTATCGATGATGTAGGATGTTATCGCCACCCACTTTTTCTGCCATGAGAATGCACTCATGACCATTGGATGCCTTTGGGTTCATTCTTTTGATGATGTCTACACCCTATAATGAAAAAGGGCTAGAGTGTTGCCAGGTTATAAAGACTTGAAGCATACACACGGATCCGTTATGCAAGCTTCGAATACTTGAAGCACTTCCTAACATGCTGCAATAGCTTATCTCCATCATTCATCAGTAATAGCAGTTGCAAGTTTTTCTTGGACATCGCATGTTCATTTATGCGCAAGTTGTTGTAACGCCCCGAAAATCGGCACTCGAGTACATAGACTCCGATCTCGAGTTTCCAGGTGTTAACCAAATGAAAATGCACGTGTGTCCTTATTCAGATTCAAATTCATTTCACACACAGATAATCAAAGTAGCTCAATTCGAATTAGCGAATCCAAAGCGAGGTAGAGATGATAATAGATTCAAAAATATGGGGCTAAGAGTTAAAGATACAATTTCAATTGTGATGATCGCCCAAAATGAGATTATACAAGCCACAATATACATACCCAAGATTATTAAAGTGTAAAGCTTTCAGTTTACTCCCAATTCTCCAAAACGTGACGGCATTGGCACAACCCGATATAAGCCTACCTGTTTGAGGTTTCACTAGTACCTGCATCAATAATACGCCTGGTTGGTGTTTTAAAACACCGTCCCAGGTAGGAGTGAGTAGCTAACACAGTAGTTCCATTAGTTCTAAGTTACATATACTATTGACACAATCGGTGTAGGTAATGATAAAAAAGAAATCAAACATGTTCTAAATACTCTTATTAAATGTGCATATGAAGATATGACATGATGCATGCTCTTTCCAAACAACACTCCCTCGCATGCGACTCCGACCACTTGTTTCACGAATGACAACACTTCTTCATCACGCAACAACCATGCTTGTTCGCCACATTCTAAGCTAATATAATGCGGTAAATGATCATGTTAGCCGAGTAATTATTAAGTTCAATTCATCAAGTATATTGATGAAGCTAGGATACTGACGTTATGTCACTAGTCATTATCTAGATCACGTGGCTCGTTGTCGCACGTAGTAGCTCCTTACCAGTATCCCTTGATCCAAATTTAGATATCACTTGTTTATATCATAAATAAATAATTTCAAAGATATGATATGGTACCTAAACGTATGAGGATCAACCCGGTATGGGTCATCACCCAAACCGAGTATGATCACTCAGTTCCGAGGTTGTAACAACCCACAACACGCTGCCCTAACCAACTGGAGCACTATTTTCGAAGCCCGACCGATCTCACACATGGACCCAGATGACAACCCACGCTCGGACCATAGCATGGATGAATAGTTACTAGGGTGTTACAAAGATGTGAGCTTATCACATTAAACCAAATCAATATAAAGGAAATGGCTCGTCACCTAATTCCATTCACGCTCTGTCGTTCGAACAGTACTCTAGCATAGAACCATTGGCCAGGTAATTTGACGGGGGCTGTTCGAACAATGGTCTATCACCTCCATCAGTGCTCGCTAGTCACTGTAGGGAGGCTTGTCATCCCAGCATAAGCTGATAGGTCGGACACAATGTCCCATACCACAATGCCCGCTCATGAGTCTTAGTTGCTCAGCGGTCACTACGGGGAAGCTCGTCACCCCAGCGTAGGCCGATAGCTCGGACATGATGTCCCATACCACCATGCCCGACTTATGAGTCTTAGTGGGATCGTGTCGCACTAACAATTATGAATGAACACATCCATTGGGAGCAAGGTATCCTAGATTTCATTTAGTCGTGTCATACATTGTGAACATACATGATCAGTCGGCTAGTAGACTAATTTGATTGACATGGGAGAACTACGACACAATTGGCATTGGGTGCAAGTAGCCCATATAGTCCAGCTACTGTTGGTCGCCCGTATTCAACCCGGGTTGATCGAACAAGCCTAGGGTGGCCGCCCTAACACGGGCCACTCGTTGATTTGGGCGATTTACCGACTGACCCAATATCGTAGAAGTTTTAAGCATCGTTATGAACTAAACACTACATCATGCAATTATAACATAATACTACCATGCAATGACCTAGGCATTTCATCGAACATGTAAGCATCACTAGGGCAATACATTCATTTAGGCATTTCATCAAACATGTGAGCAACAATAGAGTAATACATTCATTGGAGCATATTATCAAACACGAGAGCATTAACAGATCAACGCATTCAATCTAGAGTTCAATCAATCATGTGAGCATCATTAGAATAATATTTTTAATCACTTAGGCATTTTATCAAACATGTGAGCATGCATAGACAAGCAATGATACATATTACAATCAAACATGAAACATGAACATGCTAGCTATTTACAAATCATTCACCACAATAAATCATTAACTGAGACCCTCAAGGGTCGATAAATGATAACCTAGAGATAATGGTCTGCACCTTAAGAAGGAATATCCGATTTTGAGCTCCTAGGGTTAAGGATTTGGGGAAAATCACAAATTCCTATATAAACACTAAGAGCTACATGAGATTTATTGCAATTCATTTTAGAAAAATTCAGGTTAAGAAGTAGGATTTATTTTTTACCTCCCAATCACAAGTATGGTGGATTCGGTGGAGGAAAATGATTGAGGCTATGGCCTTGGTTGGAAGAGACCGATGAAAGGAAGCACCAAAACCTCCCACTCCTACTCTCACTCTTCTTCTTCTTCTTTCTCTTTTTCTTTCTCTCTTTCTCTCCTTTAGAAAATGCAAATTCGTATGGAAAGGTGGGGTGCCCGAATGAAGCCCTTATATAGTGTCAGATTTTGTGTAAATGGCCCCAAGGGCTGGGTTTGTACTATATTAGCCCTATGGGAGGATTTTTCTAACCTTTAGGGCCCACTATGGGGTGTACATGTTGATATACACCATAGGATAGTTAGTCCTAATGATGATATTCGTATAGATATGATCACCCCTCCATTTGGATGCATGAATCAACAGATATGATTAGAAGCCTGTTTAATTGTCACCGATAGTCGATCGGGGCCATGACTATACGAATATGAGCAGAGAAATATCATTAACTCATGCCTCAAGTTTGGTTGTAATCTAACGGTCAAAAAGCCACAACTTCACGAAAGAACGAAAGGTCTAATTCACTTATGTTTCAGATTTCGGCATAGGGGATCCGCGCGTTGTAAGCACTTAGCTTCAGGCCCAAGTTGAGCCGTTTTAGGCACTTTCTTGGTTCTCCACCCACGATGGACGTCAAGCCCAGTGAGATAGACATTATTCTATAATTTCGGAACTACTAGCCCACTAATGAGCGGTCTAGAGCTTGTTCGAAAAATCGGGGCATTTCTGGAATGAATTAGGTATCAAGATTTCTTATGCGCAATTATTAGGGTTTGGATTAGCTAAGTTCATAGTGTGACCTATTCGCAACCAGTGGAAATGAAGATTCGATTATAATCACTCTAAACCGTCGGTTCTTAGGCTAAAAGGATATTGACTCAGTTTGGTTTGTTAATTAAGATCCGACCCTTAATTGTCACAACTTTTGGCATGTCTTTATTTAGTTATGGTCGTCTCAATTAGTCAGTGATAGGTCAGCTAGAATTGGACCCTACGTGAACAAATCCCGAGGCTAAGCTCAATGTTTAAGTGATCGGGCAGATTCGTTGGTCTTCAACAGTCGATCAATCCTATTTGTGCGGTTCTTTATCGGTACCAGCTGCGTATAAGCCCATCTTGAGTATCGAGGGTCAATAAGTGATGACGTGACTAGTTATAAAAAATAAAATTTAAGGATTTTTAAAATTTTCAAAATAGCGAAAATTCGGGGTGTTACAATCTACCCCCCTTAAAAACAATTTCGTCCACGAAATTGCCTAAGGGTAATAAATAAAGATTTTATTATTTCATTTTCTTAAGTTTTATTGATTTCAAGTTTATATGCGTGGTAGGGTGTATATTATCTATGCTAGTCTAGCTTATTTTAGTCTACCCCCCTTAAAACTTTTTCACCCTGATGGTTGACTATAATTTATTTATTTATCTATTTATTTTTGAAGATTTGGATTCAGGACGACGATTCCCCTCTATCTAGAGTAAAAATATTTATTTTTAATGTTCGACCAACATGGAGGGACGGTTGTAGTGAGCTTGAATCCGATACATCGATCATCTACCTAACTAGGGTAAAAGGTCCATTATATCCCTTCTTAGTTCTGGTGGATCTTAGTCTTCTGCTCGGTCAAAGCAGTGAGTCCATTGGTAGTCGTCCAGGATTGAGAATTGGGTCAAGCTGTGAATGCTTCGTAGGTGTATAGCTCCGTAATTCCGTAGTCTGATCAATCTAAATGTTTAGGGAATGTCCATTATTAAAAAGTTTAAATCTCCTATTTATAAGGTTGTCCTTTGGGTCTTGGTCTAAGAGAGTTCTCGTTTTAATTTATGTCCAAAGTAGGGGTTAATAAATCTCTCAATATGTCTATAGTCAAAGGTCATCCTAAAAAGGGTTTCTAATTGCATAAAATTATATATATATATATATATATTGTCATTTCGATCTTATGGCTAGTGGGTTATGAGCAACTGCACTTCAGTTTTGTTAACTTCGAGAGGGAATGAAGAATCGAGAGTTCTAAGATATTCTGGAGGTTTGGAGGGCTAATAATGCTAATAAGGACGCAGGAAGTAAAAGATGAAGAATATCATCTTCCCGATGTTGTTTAAACCTTAAGTTCATAAGAGAATAAGAACACTTAAAATATATTTTACTATAGTCTGCCTCTAACATGAGCTTATAGAGTATTAAACTATGAAACTCAATCCTACTCAAGGATCCTAATTTAATTGCACAAAAACAACTTAAACAAGAAATATATGTATATATATATATATATGTATATATGTATGTATGTATGTATAATCAAATTTAATCACAGGATGATTCCTAGTATGATTATAAATAATTCATAAATAGACACCAAATACTAACTTTAATATGAAAAGATATGACTAGTCTATTGGTAACTCGAAACGGTAGAAATTTTTGGTTTCAACCCTTCTATTATTTGTAATATATTTGTCATATTTAGTTACCATATTATTTTTATAATTTTTATATTAATCTACTATTAATCTTACTTTTATTTTGCAAAATTTCGTTTCATTTGAATTTCCATAAAAATTATAAAAATTCAGGAAGTGCTAGTTGTCCAAAACCAACGATTTTCTATATGATTCCATAATGTATTTATTCATTGTAATATTTTCTATATTTTTAGTTAGTGAAATACTTTTAAAATTTTTATGATGGTTTATCATTAAGTTTAAAGTCACCCCACAAAATTTCAGTTCATTTGGAGTTGTAGAAAAATTATTAAAATTCTAGAAATAACAGTTGTCCAGAACTAATGATTTTTGAATAGTTGTCAAAGAATCCTAGATTTTACTATATTAAAATTTTTATTTTACTTTTCACTTATTTTTATATGAAAATAGACTTATCAAGATTTAATCTGGCTTTTGAATCACCTAAATTGGAGTTATATTGAGGGAGATATGACTTTTTGAAGTTGGTCTAAAAAAGGCAGAAAAATCACAGAAAATCCAGCGGGCTGGGGTAGCTAGCGGCGCACCGCCGACTGGGTGGTGGTGCCCCCTCCTTCTGATGCCAGCAGTGGTGCACCACCAATATGGCGGCACTGCCGCGGTCCTCTAGAGGTTCTGGCAGCGGCGGCGGCTGCCACTTGATATTTGAAATCGGTGTATCTCTCAATCCAAAATGAGTTACTCGACGTGCCATATATGAATTTGGGGTAAGAGAATCTGATCTATCCAAATAATCTAGTTTTTTTTTTAATTATAAAATTACATAAGTTTAATGGTCAAAAGTCCATTTTATTTATATTTTTACTATTTATAATAAATTTTAGTTTAATTATAGCTCTTTATCCTTTGAGCTTTAGGATTTGTATCTAATATGAAAGTACTTAGAAAGATTTGATGAATAAAGTGGTTAAACCAGATAGGACACTATAAATAAAAAATTTACTATTTATATTAAGTTATGAATTCTAGGGAGCTTAAGTTGGAGTTTGATTTTGAAACTTCTTACAAGGTTTGGTATGACTATTTAAAGAGTTGTAAATTCATTTTTATTATCTACCAATGGGATTTCAAATTTTCAAGAATTTATTTCTATTTTTCTTATTTTTTCTCGTGGATTCGGGGTATCTCTGTGAGAAGTCCAGAGAAGCTTCGTGGATTCAGAGTATGTCTCCTTGAGGAAGACGGTGATCGACCTCATTACCCCATTCCTTTTCTTTGTTTCTTAGGCCTTCCATTTTCTTAAGGGCTCGTTTGGGAGCGTGGATTTGGAACCCTCTAGACTTGGAACCTCATGGATTTGAAATCCTCTTATTGTGTATGAAACCATTGATTTGGAATCAACTTTAATCTAAAAGTAGTTATACATGGTATATTTAAAAGGGTTTGAATTTAATTACTAAATCAACTTTAATATCTCTAATTACTGAACGTATGTAATGTTTGGCGTAATAGTTGTAATGAGCCCATTGAAATATCTACTTTACTTTAAAATGATGAAATTCCAAGTATTAGAGGGGCAATAAGCACAAGATCATGTCTGAGTGACTAACAAACAACTTTTAACCGTTGATTTACATGGACAATGTTTGGATGGCACTGATCATTATATTAAAGTAATTATAGTGATGCAATTGAAAATCTAGTTGTTTTAGGATATTATTAGTGGTCATGTGCCCAATGGTTTAATAGTCTAGTGACACACATATTACACATGCAACTCTTGGAAGCAATTTAGATGTAATCCAATCTTTCACCGATGATTTCAAACCTCCTCTTTGAGGGGATTCCATAGTAGACCGAGTAATACAAGTCTGTTTGGTGGATTTTTAAGAGAACTCCTCCACCCAAAATAAAAACATATCCACTTGTGAATTTTGTTTCATCTGAATTTGTAATCTAGTTAACATCGCTATATCCTTCCAATATAGTGGGAAAGCCAATGTAATGTATATCATATGTGACTGTGCCTTTTAAATATCTTAGTATTCTAGATAAAGTATTCCAATGATCATGACTAGGATTATGAGTGTACCTACTTAATTTATTTACGGCATAAGCTATATTAAGCCCTATGCAATTCATTAGGTACATTAGACTATCGATGATTATGAAATATTCAAGTTGTGATACACTTTTATTTGTGTTTTTCTTTAGATGTATCAAATAATCATAATGAGTGTTAACAGGTATTTTATCAAAGTGATTAAAACCTTTTAACACTTTCTCAATGTAATGAGACTGAGATAGAATAAAACTATCATCTTTTCTGATTACTTTTATTTCAAGAATCATATTAACCCCGCCTAGATCTTTCATATCAAATTGCGATGACAAAAATTTCTTAGTACAGTTAATCAACTTAAAACTAGTTCATAAAATGAGCATGTCATCTACATACAAATAAATAATAATTCTTTCATTAATTATGAATTTACTATACATGCATTTGTCTTATCATTTATTATATAACGATTGGATTTCAAAGCATTGTCAAATTTCTTATGCAACTGTTTAGGAACTTGTTTTAAACCATATAAGTATTTGATTAATTTACATACTTTGTTTTTTTTTTTTTTTTACTTTCAATTTTATAACTCTCAGATTGATCCATGTAAGTTTCTTTTTCTAAATCCTCTTTCGAAAAAGATGTCATAACATCCTTTGATGTACAAGAAGTTTGTATATAGATGTTAAAGCTATAAGGACTCTAATAGAAAATATTCTAGTTACATGAGAATACGTATCAAAATATTCTATTCCTTCCTTCCATTTGAGACCTTTAGCTACTAATCTAACTTTAAACTTATCAATGGTACCATTAAGTTTTAACTTTTTCTTAAAAATCTGTTTACATCTTATTGTCTTATTCCTAAGTGGCAAGACTACTAATTCCCAAGTTTTATTAAACAAAACAGATTCTAATTCATCATTTATAGCTTAATTCCATAATGATGCATCGGCTGAATTGAATGCTTCTGTATACGTTAGAGGATCATCCTCAAGGAGAAAGGTATAGAATCTGTCTCCTAGGTTAGTTTCTTTCCTAACCCTTATGCTTCTCATTGTTTCTATTTCTTCTATGTTTTCTTTTTCTACATTTTTACTACTTGAGGCAATACTGGAAGCATCATTATTTTCAATTTATTTAGATATAACTTTCATTAGAAAATATTTTCAAAGAATTTTGCATCCCTTGCGTGCCTCAATGTTAGTGTTAGGGTTTAGGACATCATCCCTAGATTTCAAATCTAAGAATCGGTAAGTTGCACTATTTTCTACATATCTTATAAATACACAGTATATTGATTGTGGACCTAATTTTCTTTTCTTAGTTTCCAGTAACCATACTTTTGCTAAGCACATCTACATTTTAAGATATTTATAGCCAGTAAGATGTTTCTTCCATAGTTTATAGAATGTCTATCTGTAACTTTATAAGGTATTCTATTCAAGATATGACAAGCAGAAAGAATGGATTCTCCCCACATGTTTGAGGATAAACCAGAACTGTTCAACATTGCATTCATAATTTCTTTCAAAGTTCTATTTTTTCATTTTGCTATACTGTTGTTCAGGTGTATAAGGGGTAGTGATTTCATGTATACTGTCATTCTTTTCATAGAATTCTTTAAAATGTAATAATTAATATTCACCTCCCCTATCTATTCTAATTCTCTTGATTTTCTTATTTATCTGGTTTTTAACTTTTGTCTTATACTTGATAAAGTACTTCAAGGCTTTATCTTTACTTCTTAGTATGTATACCCTAGTGTACCTTGAAAAATCATCTATGAAAATTAATAGTATCTTTTTTCATTTTTAGACATTGATTCTTAAAATCACCCAAGTCACTATGAATTAGTTCTAGAATTTCAGATTCTCTAAAAACTGATTTGAATGGTTTCTTATGGAACTTAGATTCTACACACACTTCATTTATTTGGTTCTTGATTTGAAAAATCAGGTATAAGACGTAGTTTCCTCATTCTTTTCAGAACATCTGCATTTACATGTCATAATCTATTGTGTCATAAATCAAGTGACTCAATCAAGTAAGCAGAACTGGAATTCATCTTATTAAAATCAGTAGGGGATACATTCTATACAAACAGTCCGTCACAACGGTAACCCTTTCCAACAAATGTCTATTTCTTGGACAATACAACCTTCTCTGAATCGAAAATCAATTTGACACCAACTTTATTTAAGAGGGATCCAAAAACTAAATTTTTCTTGATGTCAGGCACATGTAAAACATTATTTAGTGCAAGTGTCTTTTCAGAAGTGGGCCTTAAGATCACTTTTCCTTTTCCAACTATTGAGGAGGTTCGAGCATTTTCCATGAACACTTCTTCATCCCCTACAACTTGGTATGAGGAAAATATGCTTTGATCCTTATAGATGTGATAAGTAGTGTAACGGCTCGAGTTTTCAGGATTCGAGTATGCGACCCGTTTCCTAAAAACCTGAGTGTTAATTTATGAAGAGCCAAATTCCTTATATATATATTATTTTCCTTTCATCAGAATAAGAAGATGAGCGTAGTATGGACAAATCAAATGTAAAGGAAAGTTGCATCATCATTTGGATACACAAGAAGCTACCCATAATGACTTATACAAGCCAATGTCTCAACATTTACAATTACAAGATATACATACATGAGAGATTTAAAAGCATATAAAACACATAAACGAAAGCCGCAAGACCATGCAGCTTCCTTGAAAGGTACAACCACGTATCCTTGACCATCATAACAGCTCCTCGTCAATCTGAACCTATATATCACTTAAGCCACCTGTACTACCTATACAGTTGTATATTTGATGGATGAGTGGCCAACTCAGTGTAAATTTTTCTCAAGATTACACACCGCCACATTAGGTAAACATAGTTATGAAAACATACAAAGCATACTAAACAGTACATGATGCAGTCTTATTAAATGCATAGATGTATGAGTGCACATCAACTGGGGATGCTCATTCAGTTGGCTTTTGCACAAAACCCATGCAATGTGGCTGGTCACCAATGAAAGTACATAGTATATGCGTAGTGTCAAACTATATGCGTAGTGTCAAACTCACTAAAAGTGGGTCGATAGTCATGGTCTGGGAGCTAGTAAAACGATATCCCAACTAAATCCTATTAGGCACGTGTTACAGCATCTAGAATTAGCCACCTGTCATCGCCCGAATGCTATGAATGCATGATTAGCCCAACTATTATTAATCTGTTTACAACCAGCAGGTTTAATAAGCGCAAGGTCACTACGGGGAGCTCAGAGCCCAGCGTAGGCCGACAGTTCGGGCATAAGTCCCATACCACCATCCCCGACTCATGAGACTACCATCTTAGGATGTTTAATAGAAACTCATCGACTAGTGGCCAATCATATTACAGTATATGGGGCTTACCATTGCATGGTTGCACAAGATAAAACGTCAAACCCATATAGGAGAAATACCAAAACAAAGCCACGTAGGGCCAATATCAAACAAGCCACATAGGGCAAATATAAAAAAAAGCCACATAAGGCGAGTATCAAAACCATGCGATGAAAGGCTATCCTTGAAAACCACTTAGACACAACAACCTTGGATGGTAGGCCCACATCAATTATCCATCTAGACCACCACTTAATAACCACTAGATCGAAGGTCCATTGCAATCACCGTCAGTCGAGTTACATCCCAAGTATGGGTGTACGTTTATAAGTGGGGGTTTCCCATTAATATGCCAGTTTAAATTCCAGAAACAATCCACAAGTAATCCAATAATATGAAATAAATATGCAGGATAAACATTAAGCATGTGAATAGCAAATCGATTCCAACAGTTAACACATGTGGTTATAAAATGGAGATATCATTTATAAAGTAAAATAAAACTATAACTTAAACTAATGGAAAAATGGAAAGCTCAAGGAGAAGAAATCATCACCTCATGATCGAATCGCCTCTAGTGTTGCTAGGGAATGCGTGTACCCTTAAAGTCGAATTGTAACCCCCCAAAATCCGGGGGTCGAGCACGAGCTCAACACCCGAATTCTAACGCATCACCTATGTAACATAGATAATGATGATTAAATGTTGTCCATATTAGTGCATTAAACATGAGTGAGATTATACCAAAATAGCATATCATACTTCAGAGACAGTTAAATTATACAAGCGGAAGACTGTGACAAGTATATAAAATATATAAGTGGTTGTAAGTCCCTAGAGTATGAACATGATACTAAGTTAAATAGTTACATGTATAATTTTAAAATGGACAAAATGAATATACATGTGTGTTTTAAAATACAAAATGACAAGTATAATAGCATCTAGTCAGCATCCCATTAATCCCTGTCGATCAGAATATGGTCTACATAGACCCGCCAAATAACTGCATGTAGGAGAATTCCTCCTCGTCATCATAAAATTCAGGCTCCACTTCATAAGCATCGTCGTCATCTGCAGCTATAACAGAGTCTGGTTAGTATTTTAAAACATCGTCCCAGAGTGGGAGTGAGTGATCAACTCAGTGGAGCTATAAGGCAAAGGTTAACATGTCATCAATTCAGTCAAGCAGTAATGATAAAGCAATACAACAAGCATTCCTAGGTACTCTGGTTAATGTAATGATGATATGTTATAATGATGCATGCCCTCGCCTGCACTCCCTCTACGACATCATCTCACGATCGTGGCATACACCCCTTCCTCTGTACTCAACTCCAACGCCAAAGGCACATGTATTTCTGAAAGTTTCCCTCATAAAGGGAGTTCTTCGGTTTGGTAATAAGGTGTAACACCCCGGATTTTTTTCCAACCTAGAGTTAGACGTCCTTAGGCAATGGGTCAACCATAACACTCTCAAAGCTCAATCCCAAAGCGTAAAGTTCCTTTTTAACCCTTTTCCTTCGAGATCTCATCCTTCACCATCCTATCCTTCAAAATTTTCTAAGTACATTCATAATACATACCAATCCTAGGGTATAAATGATGAAGAACAATACCGAAACTAAAACTTACCATAAATAGTAACTAAATGGATAAAATGAGTTTTTGACCCTTAAAATTTTGGAATCTAACAAAATAGATAGGTTAATTGAATAGATTAGCTTCTCGTACCCCAAAATCATATATTGTATATCATGTAACTCATTCCCGTTTGCAAATGAGACCCGATAATGCCTCGACGAACTTGTGGGCCCAAACGACTCAATTCGGGGGGACCCGGGGTGGGTCCCACATGTTTCCGGCAACCCCGGGAGGGGGGGGGGGTCGCCCCTGGAGAGAGCCCTTGCCCATATGTCCAATGACCGGCACTCGCCGGTTTGGCGGGGCCTCGTCCGTACAGCGGATTGGGCAGCCCGTTTTCTGCAATTTTTCTGCGTGTTTTGTCCAACTTTGAAAAATCATATCTCTTTCGTTATAACTCCGATTTAGGTGATTCAAAAACCATATTGAAGCTAAATGAGTATAATTTTATATAAAATATGCTAAAAAATATAATAAAATATTTAATATAGTTTAAAGTAGGTTGTTGTGACAACTATCCAAAAATCACTTGTTGGACAGCTGCTGCTTCTAGAATTTTTAGAATTTTTCTACAACATGAAATCTCATGAAATTTGGTAGAGATGGGGTAAACTTAATGATAAAATACTAGAAAATAATTAAAATATTATAATAACTAGAAGTACCAAAAACGGGGCATAGAATGGCCCTAGGACCGTATTCTGCCATAATTAGGGTAGAATTTGGTTAAGTACTAAACTGAATACTCGGTAGAATTAGCTTGAACCATTTTAAATATGAATTACAAGACTCAAAATGAGTAGGACCGCTAATGCTACGTTACCTAGAAACCTAGAATTCAACTCTAAACCCAGTTGCTCTCGGGAGTACTTTGAAACTTCGTATTGGACCTAGACCACACGTCGAAAGTCCGATAGTGATGAACTTAGATAATTATGACCACCTAGTTGGACTTGACAATCACCTCAAAAATTAAGTCTAGATGATGTCCTGAGACTATTTGCTTGAGTCCGGAGTGAAGAGTGTGAGAAAGGTGAATTTATTTAGAAAATAAATATGAATTTAAGTAATCTGAGTCGTGTCGCTTGCGTGCTATTTATAAGCATTCTGACCGTTGGATTCTAACCCAAATTCACCCTCGGATTAGGCCCACACGTGTCAAAGTGCTTGTGGCCCTGATCGAGTTTTGGTGACTCTTGAACTGAAATTGGTCCACCATGGACGATCTGGAAACCCGATCGGGTTGAAAACTTAACTTGCTTAAGATCCATTATTAGTGAGCTTAAGTCCGACCACATTTAGTAAAAGGACCTCTAGAAACGCTCCATTGGATCGAAATAGACCCAATTTGGTTATAACCTAAGTATACCTTGGCCCTGGGGCTAATTCCATCAATTTTAGGCCTATAAAAAGACCTTAAACCCTCACTCTCTAATTCCATATGAATTTTCCAAACCCTAGCTAAGAGAGAGAGAGAGAGGAAAAGAAAGAGGAAGAGAGAGAGAAGTTGATGAATCATCTTGGAATTCCTTCCAGTTACTCTGCGTACCTAACCCGTCGCTTTTGAATCGTTATCTCGGTGATTCTAATCTTATTTTTGGGTAAGTCAATTAAAACCTAACCTGTTTTGGAGCTTAGGATAGTCTAAGTGTTGATGTAACTAATTTAATTCATCCCTTAGGTTATCTAGTCGCCGTTGACGAAGACTTATCGTCCAAATCAGATCCGTTGCGCACTTTCTAGTTTAAGGTGCGGACTATATTCGTATAGGTTATGGTTTTCAAAGCTTTCAATGTCAGTTAATGATTTATTACTGACGTGGGTGTCATTTCACATGCCAAATGCAATATCTGTTTCATTTTACGTATATCGATAGTCTATGTTGTAAGTAGTGTGATTCATGTGTTTGTTGAAATGTTTGTATGCATTTGGAATTTGACGTTGTGCTTGCCATGATTAATTGTCATAGGAGTATGATTGTTATTTATGCGACAACTCCTTGTCAAAAGGATTTGCCCTAATATGTACTATGGCCGACATATGTGATGTATGTTGCCAAGTGTAGTCTAAGTATTTGTGAAAATGTCTGAATAAGTTCGTATTTAGTAAGGTGTGAACCATGAGGCAGTTGAGATATGAAATCCCAATTACCTTACTTATGTATACTTTTTCCTCCATGAGTTGCTTAGTCAATTATCCATGTTAACTATGTGTATGATTTCCTCCATGCAAGTTGTTACTTTTACCGCTTTACTTATGAAATGCATGTGTATGGATTCTCGTTATCCTGTATCTTATAATATGTTTGCTATTATGGTTGAATGTGTATGGGGCCACGTTATGGTCCAGGCAATTGGTAAAAGCTTTAAAATCATGGCTGAGATTCATTCGCCACGTAGGACGTATTTGATGAACTCGAGTCGTATTAGGGTTGTCGGTAGTGGTTTGGCCACACGGAGTGTTTGCGTACTTCATGTCGTTCAACTCAACGTGCGCTTGTGCTAGTCGAGCTCTTCAAGTAACCCGATTGGCCCGATGTATGTTCACCATGTATGGACGCTATTGTTTGAATCTAGGGTACCAAACTTACCAGTGCAAATTTTGTTAACCATGGTACCTCGATCCGCTAAGACTCGTGAGCCGGGCATGGTGGTATGGGACACCGTGGTCGAGTTGTCGGCCTACGCTGGGGTGACGAGCCTCCCTGTAGTGACCAGTGAGCAAACCAGACTCGTGAGCCGATTATGGTGGTATGGGACACTATATTCGTGCTGTCGGCCTACATTGATTGGTGACGAGCCCTTTGTAGTGACCTCGAGCATACCTTGATACTGCATTGAGGTGATGAGCCTTAGTGTAGTAACTAAGGTATGATTAGGCATGTATTGATTGGTGACGAGCCCTTTGCAGCAACCTAGAACCATATGATCGTATGAGATTGTCTAGGACTGACGACTCTAGAATGGATCACTGTTTAGGAATCGATATAAGGAAGGTATCTTAGCTTCCCAAATCCTTCTATATGAAAAGGACTAATAACAACTTGGTAATCATGTTTATGCATCACATTGCATGTGCCTTGGTGTTGTGGAGCACTGCGGGAGGTTGTCATGCGTACCGTAAGATGAAGACGCTGAGGGAGTGCAGGCAAGGGCATGCATCACTTCTACATATATCCTTGCATTAACAAGAGTAATTAGGACATGTTTGATTGTACTGCTTTATAATTACTACTTGATCGAATTGATAACATGTTAACTTTTACTGTATAGTTCCACTGAGTTAATCACTCACTCTCACGTTTTGGGATGATGTTTAAACACCAACCAGACTCTGTCTTAGATGCAGATGATGATGCAACCCACGAGGCAGAGCAGAAGTTTGAGGATGATGAGGAGGCGTTCTCCATTATGCAGTTCTCAGGCGGGTTCATGTGAGCTGTGTCCTGAGCTATGGGGATTCAGGGCTTATTTTATAATGGTTTATTTCATTTTGATACTTATATTTTGAAACAAACACTTGTAATTATGACCTGGCAGAGCATACATATCTCAGGGACTTATATTAATATATATATATATATATATATATATATATATATATATATATATATATATATATTCCTTTAGTCTTCCGATTGCATATTTTACCGGTCCCTGGATTATGTTTGCAGTTTTGGCTTAATCTACTTCATGTTTTATGCACCAATACAGACAACATATATTCATCATTACATATGTTGCATAAGTGATGTTTTGGAACTTGGGAGCTGAGATATGCTCAACCCCCGATTTTCAGGGCGTTACACAACATGTTTGGGAAGCTAAGGTACCTCCCCTTTACATCATTTGACCCAAATAATGATCCATCTAGGGTCGCCAATCCTAGTTATTTACATATGATAGGCAAGTTATAGGGCAACGTCACCCCTGATTTGGAAAGCAGTGGACAGGCAAGTTCAGGTCACTACGAAGGGTTTGTCACCACAGCGTAGGCCTTAGTTTATACTCGAGGTCACTACGGGAAAGACTCGTCACCTTAGCATAGGCTGACAGCTCGAATACAGTGTCCCATACCACTGTATTTGGCTCACGAGTTTGGGTTACTCACTATTCATTACGAGGAGGCTCGTCGCCCCAGCGTAGGCCGACAGCTCGACCACTATAACGCCCTGAAAATCGGGGGTCGAGTAGAATCCAACTCTCGAGTTCCAACTCTTCACTTATGCAAGATATTTGATGATGATTAAATGTTGTCTATATTAGTGCATAAAACATGAATAAGATTAAGCCAAATCAGCAAAACATAATCTAGAGACAGTTGTAATACGCGAGCGGAAGACTGAAATGAATACGTATAACTTTATAAACCAGTATAAGTCCCCAAAGTATGTATGTATTGCCAGGTCAATAATTATATGTATTGTTTCAAATTACAAAATGTCAAAAATGTAATAGTCCACTACAAATATAACCCTAAAACCCCGCCGATCAGAACGGTCTATACGAACCCGCCTGAAAACTGCATATATGAGAAGGCATCCTCATCGTCGACAAAGTCTGCCTCCGCCTCATCAGTCGAGTCTCCATCTGCAGCTAAGACAGAGTCTGGTTGGGGTGTACAATACCGTCTCGTAACGTGGGAGTGAGTGATCAACTTAGTGGAACAATAAAGCAAAGGTTAACATGTTATCAATTCAGTCAAGCAGTAATGATAAGGCAATACAATCAAACATTCCTAAGTACTCTGATTAATGCAAGAATGATATGTATAAATGATGCATGCCCTCGCCTGCACTCCCTCTGCGATCTTCATCTAACGGTCGCGCATGTCAGTCACTTCCTCAGTGCTCTGCCCAACGCCAAACGGCACATGCAGTGCGGTGCATGAACGTGATTACCAAGTTCTTATTAGTCCTTTTCATACAGCAGGATTGAGAAGCTAAGGTACCTCCCTTATATTAATTCCCAAACGATGATCCAATTTAGGGTCGTCAATCCTAGTAAATCTCATACGATGTTACGGTTCTAGGTCGCTGCAAAGGGCTCGTCACCTTATCAGTGCAGGCCTAGTGTACTCTTGTTGCTACGTAAGGGCTCGTCGCCTCTACGCAGTTTTAGCGTACGCTCGAGGTCACTATAAAGGGCTCGTCACCTTATCAGTGTAGGCCGACAGCTCGAATACAGTGTCCCATACCACCGTATTCGGTTCACGAGTCTGGGTTGCTCACTGGTCACTATGGGGAGGCTTGTCACCCCAGCGTAGGCCGACAGCTCGACCACGGTGTCCCATACCACCATGTCCGGCTCATGAGTCTTAGCGGATCGAGGTACCAAGGTTTAAAAGGGTTTTCACTGGTGAGTTTGGTACCTTAGATTTAAGCAGTAGCGTCCATACATGGTGAACATACATCGGGTCAATCGGGTTACTTGACGAGCTCGACTAGTACGAGCGCACGTTGAGTTAATCGACATGAAGTCATAAGCACTCTGTGTGGCCTAACCACTGCCAACATCCCAAGTACGGCTCCGATTCATCGATCAAGTCCTATGTGGCGAGATAACCTCAGCCACCAAATCAGAACCTGTTACCAATTGCTTGGACTATTCCATAGTCCCAAACACATTAAATTATAACAGATAATCATTCAAGCTAATCCGAACAGTAATGGATCAACAATTCCAATCATACAAGCATGTGAGCATTTGATGGATTTCAACTTAAACAAGAATTCACGCATATGTAATCCCTAAGTAAAACAGATAGAGAATATAAGTTGCATGGAGGAAATCATACACATTGTTAAGGTAGTTGAGAATCTCTTCTCAACGCCCATATAAAGTACAATATATTACACACTTGTTCATTCAGACATTTCTACAAACACTTAGACTACATATTCCAACATACATTACGTGTGTTGGTGATAGCACGTCTTAGGGCAAATCCTTTCATGAGGGAGTTATTACACATACAACTAGCATAACCACACGATAATTAATCATGGCAAACACACGTTCAGATTCCATACATATACGACCCTTTCTACAAATACATGGAATGCTCTAAACTCCATATAGTTCATATATATCTGAAATGTGAAACAAACATCGCATTTGGCATGTGAAATAGCACCCATATCAGTAATAAACCATTAACCGACATTGAAAGCCTTGAAAACCATAACCTAAACATTTATAGTTCGCACCTTTCGCCAGTAGACTCATAACGAACTCAGTTTTAAAGCTAAGTCTTTGTCTACGGCAGATTGGCAACCTATAATATAAATTAGGTTAGTTATTTCATAACTTACACTATCTGAAATTCTAAAACAGATTAGGGTTAGGTTTTCTTACCCAAGTACATTGTCGAAAACGCCGGATTTGTGATGCAGAGGGGTTGGCTAAGTGCGTGGAGTAACGGGATCAAATCCCAGGAAGAACTTCCAACTCACTCTCTCACTTTCTCTTTTTTCCTTTCTCTTTTCTCTTCTCTCTCTCCTAAGGTTTCTCAAATTCGTATGGGGTGAGAGAGAGAGGGTTTAAGGTCCTTATGTAGGCCCAGGTTTGATGAAAATGGCCCCAGGGCCAAGGTATACTTAGGTTATATCCAAATACGGACCGTTCCGGTCCAACGGAGCACTTCTGGTGGCCCCTTTTTCACTTGCGATCGGACTTAAGCTCCTTGATCATGGATCTAGGTCAGGCTAAGTTTTCGTTTCGATCGAATTTATAGATCGACCGTGGCGGACCAGTTTCAGTTCAACGGTCACGGGTACTCGATCAAGGTCACAAGTACATGGCCATGCATGGGACATTTTCCCTAATCCGAGGGTGTATTTGGGTCAGATTCTGACAGTCTGAATCCTTATATTTGGCCCGCAAGCGACACGACTCAGATTACTTAAATTCAGATTTTTATTTCTAAATATTTTCATGTTTCTCACATACTTCGCTCTGGGCTCAAGTTGTGTATTTTTAGACACAGTTAGGACTTGATTTCCGAGGGAGTTGTCAAGTCCAGTAATGCGGTCGTATCCGTATAATTTCGCGGTCATCGGACTTTCGACGTGCGGTCCAGGTCCGATACGAAGTTTCAAGATGCTCTCAAGAGCAACCGGGTTTAGGGATGGATTCTAGATTTCAGGGTAATGTAGCGTCAATGATTTTGCACGTTTTGGGTCTTGCAGATTATATTTAAAGTGATTAGTGCTAATTTCATAAGTACTCTAGTTTAGTACTTGCTAATATTAATCTAATTTCTAAAGGTTTTGGTCCTAGGTGATTTCTGCCTGAGGTGGTAATTGGGACCTTGTACGGATTTTTCTGAGATGTTACAACCACAGTGTCCCATACTACCATGTCCGGCTCATGAGTTTTAGCGGATCGAGGTACCAAGGTTAAACGGGTATTTCATTGGTAAGTTTGGTACCTTAGGTTCAAGCAGTAGCGTCCATATATGGTGAACATACATTGAGCCAATCAGATTACTTGACAAGCTCGACTAGTACGAGCGTACGTCGAATTAATCGACATGGAGCGTGCAAGCACTCCGCGTGGCCTAACCACTGTCGATAATCACCGTATGACTCGGATTCATCGGAACGTGTTCAACACAGCTAGAACAGTCCAACCTCTGATCGTAAACCATTGCCAATCGCCTGGACTACATCGTAGCCCCAATCACACTCCGAAACAATAGCATTCACATATGATAGTTAAAGACAGCATGTGACGACCAATTTCAGTACCAAACTCATTTAAGCATTTCAACAAACACATAGCACACGTGTTATCATACATAGGCATGTCATCTACAACACACGTAGTAGTAGGATAGGTTACACAAAGGAAACTGTAACTACAGGTAAGGGGATTGAGAATCCTATCTCAACACCCTTATTAAATACAGTTCAACAAGTATTTTCTCATTCAGGCATTTTATCAAACACTTAGACTACACATATCCATATACATGTAATACATTAGTTATAACATATATTATGACGAGTCCTTTCACAAAGAAGTTGTCACACATACAACCATCATATATTTACAATTAATAATCATGGCAAGCACAAATCCAAATTCCATATTCATTCAGGCATTTTAACAAACACATGGAATGCATTTAAAATCAACATAGTTTACATGTATGTGTAATATACGGAAAACATCGTATCTAAGCATATGTGATAGCAATCAAGTTAGACATAAATCATTGCTGACATTGAAAGCCTTGAAAACCATAACCTAAATGTTTATAGTCCGCACCTTTCGCCTGTAGACTCGTAACGAACTCAGTTTAAACACTAAGCCTTTGTCTACGGCACAACGACAACCTATTGCATGAAATAGGTTAGTTATTTCATCACTTTCTTTATTTGAATCCCTAAAATGGATTAGGGTTAGGATTTCTTACCCAAGAACGGAGTCGGAATCACCGGAATAACGATACGGGAAGGCTAGTTCGGCACGTGGAGTAGTGGGATCGAAGGCCAGCAACGATCTCCCACTTTCTCTCTCTTTCCTTCTCTCTTTGCTCTCTTCTCTCTCCTAGGGTTTGAAATTCGTATGGAATGAGAGAGGGGTGGGTTAAGGCACTTATATAGGCCCAGAACTGGTCTCAATGGCCCCAGGGCCATGGTATACTTAGGTTATAACCAAAGAGCGGCCGTTTCGGTTCAACGGAGTACATCCGGAGGCCCCTCTTCTGCATATGGTCCGAAGTAAGTCCCCTGATGATGGATCTACGCTAGGATAAGTTTTCGGTCCAATCGGGTTCGTGGATCGACCGGGGAGGATCAGTTTCAGTTCAACGGTCACCGTTACTTGATCAGGGCTACAAGTACATTGACATGTGTTAGAAATTTTTCCTGATCCGAGTGTGTAGTTGGGTCAGAATCTGATGATCTGAAATCTTAAATTTGACCCGCAAGCGAATGACCCAATTCACTTAAGTTTGATTTCGTTTTCTGAAGATATTCGCGTTTCTCACACACTTCGGTCCGGGCTCAAGTTGTGCGTCTCTGGTTACTATTAGGACTTGATTTTCGAAATGGTTGTCAAGCCCAGTAAGGTGGTCATAACCGTATAGTTTTTCTTTAATCGGACTTTTGACGCGTGGTCCAGGTCCAATATGTAGTTTCAAAGTGCTCCCAAGAGCAACTGGGTTTTGGGATGGATCCTAGGTTTTTGGATAATGTAGCATTAACGATTCTACTGATTTTGGGTCTTGCAGTTCGTATTTAAAGTGATTAGAGCTAATTTTAGAGATAATCTAGTTTAGCACTTAGTTAATTCTCGTCTGATTTCTAAAGGATTTGGTCCTTAATGATTTCTGCTTGAGGTGGTACTCGGGTCTTTGTATAGATTTTTTCGAGACGTTACACGAACCCTACCACAAATTATGAACTTATACCATTAGATCCAAGTTCTATGTACTACCTAGGTTTAAGGTCATGGCCTATGGCTTGAATTATTTATCATTAGGGCTTTAATGTAGAATTTGGATTTTCTTTCTAGGGTTTGATTATGGAGTTTGAACTCTATTTTGCATGACCATTAATGATATTGTTAATGGGGGTAATAAATGAGTAAAATTAATAAATAACTTAGTTATAAAATTTGAGAATCTTACAATGGCTAATATTATATTAAATTACCTAACAACCCACGAATAATGATACTAGTAGTGACTCATACTAATAATAATAGGAAAAGGAACTTATAGTGATATCGTAGAGGATAAACTCATTAATTTATAAGGTTAAGATCATATCTTATGGCTTAGGTTACTTATATTCTGAGTTTTATCCACCAATCTAATTTTAGACTTTGGTTTAGAGTTTGAAATCTAACTCACACAATTAATTCATATTAATTTTAAAATGAAGTACAAGTAGATGATAATTGCCTATTAATGCTATCAATGTTAACCCTATTGTTAATAACCTACAATGACAAAATAGGCATAATTTGATAAATGTTAATATCTAATACTCATAATAATTAACACTAGTAAAGTTAACCTACTAATGGTAAACCATATTTAATAATTGCATTAATTATAGCAACATTAATGATGATAATAAATACTAAAATCTACTATTTGACAATTAAAACCTTTGATTATAATAGCTAGTTACAACATAAATAATCTACTAATGTTCTATTTAGAGTCCGAATGCAATGTATAAGAGGAAACACACTTATAGTTGGTCTGACTTAAACAGACTTGGCTCAACGTCCGAGTTGACTCGGCTCAACTCTTCCCTCCTCTTCTTTCTTCCTCTTTCCTTCCTTCTCCCTTTTCTTTCTCTTTTCTTCCTTCTTCCCCTACTGCTGGAAAATTCCAGCAAGATGACCGCCCGGTTCGAGCTATGACTCAAACCGAGTCGAGTCCAGTCGACTCAGTAGGAACCAACTCGACTCACAACACTCTCTATTCTATCTTTCTCATCTCCTCAAGCTTCCTTTCCTTCCTTGCTTCCTCCTCTTTTCTTCAAGCTGGTACATCCATCAAGGGACGTTAAACTCAACAGCGAGTCAACCCATGACTCAACCCAAACTCTTTCTTCCTCTCTCCCTTGTTTTCTCCTTTTCCTTTCTTTATTTGTGGCTGGTGGGTCCAGCAACAGACTTAGGGGAACCCGACCTGACTTGAGCTCGCAGATCGGCAGAGATCCAGACTCAGCCCAGGCCCGAGAACAGCCTGGTGTGGCAACAGACAGGAAGAAGAATGAAGACAACGTCCTCATTCTCATTCTCTCTCTCTATTCTCTTTCTCTGTTTCTTTTCCTAGCATCTTAGAAAGCCTGGATGCAAGCCAGACTCGGCCAACTCGGACAGGTTCGAAATGATTCCCGAAACTGGCCAATAACTTGGTGGGTCGGAAGCAGCATGGCGGACCTGCTACGGTCGCGCCCAAGCTAATCTCTCTCTCTGCCTCATTCTTCTCCATTCCTTTCTCTCTACTCCCTATCTCTCACTTCTTCTTTCTTTCTCTCTTTGCTGCTGCTAGAAGCATCTAGGAACATTCGAACCAGGCCCAAACCGATCCCTTATTCTCTCTCTCTCTCTCTCTCTCTCTCTGTTTTTCTCAAATGCGACTGCCGTTTTCAAGTGCGACCGCAAGAATAGGTGAAGGGATGCTATCTCTCCCTTTTGTAGGGATTTCAATGCCCCAAGGGCCGTTGGATGCGAATGGGAGGCGAGGATTCAATCCTGTTTTCTGGTTTCCTGGAAAATAGCCAGCGGGAGGGAGGTTTTGGCCATTGGTTTTACACAGAGGATCTTAGCTCACGTGAACGGTGAATGAGTGGTTAAGATTGCTCCATTGGGACGATCGAGATGAGCCCTTGCTGGCTCACGCGGATCGCCAAGCGGCGCACAAAAAACAGTTTCCGTTTTCAGAAACTTGGTTTTCTACAGTCCATTTGCGACTGGATTTGTGGCCACACACGTGTACATCTCCGTGTGAAATGGCCAGGGTTTTGGTCAGCCTTTAGTCGTGCACACGATAGACGGTTCTAATCGCCCAAGCGGGTCTTGATGGTGGGCCATCGATCAACAGACGGACGGTGTCCGTTTCAAATGAAATCGAGTGGGAGAGAGAGGGAATGCCTCTCTGTTTATGGAAACCGCAGCGCTGGTCAAACCAGCAGCCCGATTCCGTGCACTTCATGCACAATGCATTCAGTGCACTCGCACTTCGTGTGGGGGCCCATCGTGATGTGTGTGACTAATTCATACCGTCCATTCATCTTGGGAAGCCTTATAAGGGACTTTAGACAAAGATTTAGGTGGGCTCAAGGCTTAGGTGGGGCCATACTAGTTGAATTACGTCTTTTATCATAGAATGTGTCAACCCAATGGTCGGATTAGTTCCATTTCGACCATCAATGGTCAAAATGTCCTAAGGGATTACTTATATGTCTAAGCACACCATCATGTGCTAGTATTTAAATCATATGTTAATTTTAATATTAATATACTACCATATACATGCTATGGATCACATGTTTATTAGTATATAATTCATAATATATAATATAATATTATACATATGAATGAATTTAAGACTGTACAATATATATTTAATTAAAATCATATTTATATTCCATAATGTTGTTAGATAATATAAAATCTTATTAAAATATCTAATAAATCTTGTACACATATTTTATAGAAGATTTTTAGTACCACATCAGTATTTATGGTTTAATTATACATTATAAAATTATTACTCATTTTAATATTATTTTCATAATATTTTATATATGTTAGTTATATACATATCACTCTACTACAACACATTTTCATACATTATTTATATGATACACAAATTATCAAATACATCCATAATTCCTTTGATCTATGCTTGTGTAAAACTTATAATATAACAATTAAAAATATATGTACTTATTAAATATTACTGGATGGTTTGATTCTTCTATCAAAGTGACCAAAGTCCTAACAACGGGTTATGCTGATGATGTGATGGTCCGTCTCAAAAAATAACGGATGGATAGCCTGATATATGGATGGGAATCGTCCTTCAACGGTCAGATTTTGACCGGTATGCATGTGGACGATCACTCAAGATAGGTTTATACTTATACTAAATAAGGTTACTCGGTAGCACCCGAGTACCGAAAGTACGGGGTGTTACAAGTAACCCCAGTGTCTAGTACCCAATGCATTGTGTTGACAAATTTCACTTCAGATACTACTGCAATTATTTCAGCTTATCTGTTTTGTTCAGTTAGATTAGCCTGAGCTTAAGACGCTTTCTTGTTATGCATGCACTCTCGAATATGTTGCCCGGGTTTGCCACAATGAAAACATTTTCCTTTCCTTTTAACGAATTTCCCTTTCTTATTTTTGAGCCTATATTATTCAACACGATGGCATGATTTTCCATAGTTGAAACATGTTCCTTTTAAGTATCGGCATTTATCAATAAGGTGACTTGCCTTTCCACAGTGAGAACATGATCCTTTGATCCTCTTATTCTCATGATTTATTTCAATCAGGTTAGCATTTGAAGCAGTGCCATTAGCATTATTCTTTTGATCCCTTATACAATTTGTCATGCCCCGACATTCGGGTACTCGAATAGGGTATTTGGGACCCGAATCCCAAGTTTGTGAGTTTTAATATATCAATATTTATTACAATCCACATGATTCCATCAAATTAGGGGTTTACACGAACCGAGTTAGCTCGCTTGACTCAACTCAAAAAAACTCGATTCGACTAATAAAAAAAATAGTCATCGTGCATGGTGCATAGGTGTAAGTCAGTTATAAAAAAAATAGTCAGTGTGTGCACAGTGCATAAGTGTGAGTCAGTCAAGACTCGATTTTAGACATTGTGCATATTATTTTAGATAGATGTAAAGGTATTAAATATAGCATGAGAGGTGACAACGTAGGTTGGAACTTTTTAGTATTAGTATTGAATATAGTAATAAAATTAGTATTTTAATGTAAGAGTTTTAAAAAATTTATCGTGTATGAAACATCAAGACACATTTTACTTCACATATGAAGCACGTGCATGAACATTTATGGCATAGGTCCGATAAATAGGGGTTTAGCCATAAATGCTCATGCACGTGCTTCATAAGTCAAGAAAATGAAAAAAAAAAAACTAAACTTAATAATGTTTTTCATGCATGAAAAAAATAATAAATAAATTTTAAAACTCTTAACTCAAATACTTTTCAATACTACATTTAATGCCAAAACTAAAAAGTTTAAACTTACGTAAGCACTTCCCATGCTAACGCTTATGCTAATACATCTATTTCTACTTTAAAATAATTTGCACATAAACAAGATTTGTAGTTAGAATACTGTTCATTAGATGTATGCTTAGATGATTCTTATAATGAATAGTTTAGATTTCTAGATGGGCACTCCACATGACAAATTCTATTTCAATAGTCCAGACGATACGATTCGCCACTGGATCTTTTTGATTAGTTAGACCATCTATTTGGAAGTAGGTCAGGGTTTGAACTATTTGAACGGTTTAAATTGATATGATGATACATTGACTAGTTGATAAAAGTGAGTACTATGATATTTGAATGGTCCAAATTGGTAGAGTGTTTGAAATAATAAACATCCCATGTTTCACACACACACATATCCATTTATTTCTTTTTCTCATTCGCATGTGTGTCACATGTGTGCAACATGTGAAGGGTGTATGGTGTGTGTGGTTTAATTTGGTACGTGCATGTATGCATAGGTTGGTTACATTTTATCAAGGTTATTACACGATTGACTTCCTCTATTCGAATATGTATAATAATGTTTTTCATGAAAATTTCATTTTTTTTCTTGTATTTCATCTTGTTTTTGTATTCTTTTTAGGAGGGAGGAAGTTTTTCAATTAAAGCACCTCCAAGGAAAACATCATCCATTTTTAATCATTCAGATATAAGCCCGTGCACTAAAATTTGATATTCAATTATCTGGTCAGAAACAAATTTATTATCTAAAATAGAAACGTTTAAAAAGGAGAAAATAACATGCCTTTTGACACCAACTTCTTCTAACACATTTCTTAACCAATGCTGACTAGATATCCTTAGCTCTTTCATATGTAGCGTATACGTCATACAATTCATTAAAAAGGAAATTTTGAATATAATTTTTCCAGTTGTGGTCATCCCTTACAACAATTTCTTTATCGGCTTCATATTGGAAAGTATCAGATAATATATATGATACTTTTAATGTATTTAAAAGAAAGGTAAGTTTATGTTTCCACATTTTAAAATGGTTTCCAGAAAATAGTTTGAGTTTAGATAATTTGGCGGTCGGGTTTATTGTTATATTTGCCATCGTTACAGATGTACAAATCAGTAAACCAATTTCGGAATTGTATGAATTTTTAGATATGTAAATCCGTAATTATGAAAATTTGGAATTAAAAAATGAAATAAAAAGAAAATTAGAATAAGGAAGATTTTAGAAAATTTATTTGATTCGAAGCGCAACGAAAGTCGCTCGGCTTGAAATTGATTTGTCCTCATTTGAACGATATCCATAATGCAACAGGAATACTGGACAATCAATCTCCAGGATACCCTCAAATGTTGTTTCATCACATTGACACACTTGATGTATGAATACTCGAACTGTCACTATACGTCTAACACGAAGATTGAACTAGATAAAATCATTTTTCGTCTCTGTTTGGAAATAACTGTTTCAAATAAAGATTTCAAAAAGGTAATAAAACTTTTAGGCTTGCAAGTATACTCACTTGGCATAAATTTGTGCTGATGGTATAGCCGCGCCCACACAAATATCAGCTTGATCAAAAACTTCACAAATATCAGCTTGATCAAAAACTTATGTGGCTCTCAAATTTTATTTTTATTTTTTCAATGGTGGGTGTTCAATCTCCATTGTTTCCTATGATGTGGTCCACTCAGGTTTTGGATCTGTCTCATGTTTGGGCTCATGCCCTAAAATGAATTGGCGAAACGATTGGATGGAGTAGATATAATACGTATATCAGGGTGGCCCCCATATATAATACTACTTGACTCAGGAGGTTTATGAGTGGTTGGTCATTGGTTTATATGTTTGGCATACATCCAACCTGCTCATCAAGTGTGACCCACCATGATAATGGCATTTACAAACTATCATGCCAATACAATAATCAGGTAGGCTACCTAGAAATTACTTAAAATTACACACATGCATACATATAATAGAAATGGTATAAATGTTGTCCCATTTTAGCTGGCCTGCCATATGGTTTTAGACGTTTTAGGCACAATTTCACGTAATTTCAGATGATATAGCCCACTTGAATTTTAGACACGCTGATTTTGGAGATATCCATAACCAAGAGACCCACCAAATGCACGGTATATGGATATTTGAGATAGATCACAGTGGGGCCCACATAGCTCGACCTCACAGTAAGTAATTTACCTATTTACCGGCCATCTTCCTTCTTAAAAAAAAAAAAAAAAATCATAATGATTGAATATCAGGTTGGGCCACGTTTTTTTCTTCTTTTTTTTTGAGATATGGTCCAAATGGAAAGCAGTCAATGGTCCAAATTAAAAAATAAAAAATAAAAAAAAAAATAATCCTACTAATCAGTGGTTAAGTTCATTCAATCAATGTTATTTTTGGATGATGGCGTATGTATAAGAGAACGGATTGGCTACTCCCCCCTGCCGCTAGCCCCATGGTTGGTGGTTGGTGCTCTGTGGGCCCCATCATGATGTATGTGTTTCATCCATTCCGTTCATCCATTTTAAAAGATCATTTTAGGGCTTGATCCCAAAAACGAGAGGAATATAAATCTCAGGTGGACCACACCACATGAAAACAATAGTGATTGAATATCCACCATTAAAATCCTCCTAAGGCCCACTGTACTGTTTCTTTCACATCCAGTCTGTTTATTAGGTCATACATACCCAAATGAAGAGAAAAAACAAAGATCAGCTTGATCCAAAAATTTTATGGCCCCCAAAAAGTTTTTAATAGTCAAGGTTCATTCAACACTGTTTCCTGTAATGTGGTCCACTTGAGATTGGGATATACCTTATTTTTGGTAGCATACCATAAAATGATCTAGAAAAATATATGGACGGCATGGATGAAACACATACATCATGGTGCGGCCCACAGAACACTGACCACCAGCTATTGGCTGGTGGCAGGGGCAGTAGCCAATCCGTTTCCCATGTATAATGGGTGCCTCAATTAGAACTGCTTTTTGAGGTGATGTATGCTGCATGCATGATTTTAAGCGCCGGCATATCAACCATCACACTATGTAAGACTTGAAAATAGTTGAAAATAGTTATTCTGTTGAAGTACTACCTTGGAACTACCAAAAGAAAATTGGCCCACTATCCCATCAATTGGAAAAGATGGCCAATGCCGCGTCATGGACGCCCCTATATTCACCGTCTTCTATCATTCGTTGGCGCGTGGAGACTGTAACACATCCCAATGCATTGTAATGGGATAGTCGGATGGACTTGAATCTTTATTGGTCATACAAAAGCTAAGGGCCCGTTTGGCCGGTCGGATTGGAAGGGATTGGATGGCATTGGAAGGGATTGGAAGTTATATCCTGATATTTGCCGGGCGTGCCAAATAGAGTCGGTGATCCGATCACAATCCCATGGATATTAGGATAATCCACTGACAACACCATCATTACCTTTAAATCCCATCCAATCCACCCTAATCCGTTCAAATTTTCCTGGGACGTGTTTGGTTTGGGGATTGAAAGGGATGGAAAGGTTTAATCCTGAGAATGGCCGAGCCTGCCAAACAGACTGGATATAACAATCCAGCGATAGAGCAATCCCATAAATCTCAAGACAATCCACTGACAACACCATAGTTACCTAGAAGCCCAGGCCATCCACCCTAGTACCATTCAATCCCTTCCAATCCACCTGGCCAAACGGGCCCTAAAAGCTAACTGGCTCAAAGATGGACGCGGATTCCATCCTACCCAGCCGTCTCCAGCTGGGAATCGGGCAGGAGTTTTGAGTGTCCACCATTATGTATGAACCTTATCTACACCGTCTATTTATTTTTTTCCTATCATATAGGATAGAAGCCTAAAAATGAGGCAGATGAAAGGCTCAAATGAACCACACCACAGGAAGCAGCGGTGATCATGATTATCACCATTAAAACTTTTTTAATTTCCACCATGATGTTTATTTGCCATCTAACCTATTCATAAAGTTACATAGATTGGTATAAAGAGATAACACAAATATCAGCTCCATCCGGAACTTCCGTGGTCTCCGGGAAGTTTTTAACAGCAAGAGTTTAATCTCCATGATGTAGTCCACTTGAGCTTTGGATCTGCCTTATTGTTCCTATTATAAAATGATAAGAAAAAATTAATGAACTGTGTATAAGACCCATACAACATGGTTGACACTTAAAGCTCTTGCCCGTTCCCAGCTAGAGTGGGGTAGGACGTAATCCATGTCCTTCAAAGATGTACGCGAATTAGGTGCGGCCCGCATGGTGTGGCCCTTACTGTATGGCCTGCCTTGACGTATGTATTCTATATCTTTACCGTAGGAAGCGGATTTCCTGCCAAAGCCTTCTGCACTAATCCTGCCTAAGCATACTATGTGCAGTCCACTGATATGTTTGTGAGAAATCCACTCTGTCCATCCGTTTTTTGAGCTCATTTTTGTATATGAAATAAAAAATAAGTTGTAGACAATACTCAAGTGGGCCACAAGAGAGGAAACGGTGGGCATTCAGTGAGAACCATTAAAGCATTCTTATGGCCACGAAGTTTTGGTCTATCCTTTTAGTGTTTTCACTGCATTCCATTAGGAATGACCTTATAAACGGTTTGGATATCATATAAACATCAAGTTGGAGCTCAAGAAGGTTTCAACGGTGGGAATTTCTTTCACCAATTATCCCTCTGACCCACCTGAGTTTTATATCCAACTCATTTTGGGTCTATCTCCTAAAATGAGCTCACGAAACTGATAGATCGTATGCATTGCAATGGACCCCACCAGCATCCTTGGGAAGTAACTTCCTGCTTTCACACGAAATCCGCGTCCCTTACTGTATGTCCCTGCGTTCATCGTCATCTATCATTATTTAGTGCGTGGAGGTTACGACACATCCCAATGCGTTGTAATGAGATAGGTTGGGACTTGGGCCATTTTTTTTTTAAATCTTTATTAGTAAGGAGAGGATTGCCTGTGACTGTGTCTGGAGTTATGTGGGGCTCATCAGAGAAGTCCATGACAAGTCTACTCTGTCCATCTGTTTTGAAAGACCATAACAGGACAGGATGCTGATCAGATCCAAAACTTGTGTGGGCCATACCAGATGAAACAGTGGGGATTGATTGCCCGGTGGTAATAGGAGTTTAACAGTATGTTATTTGTTACTACAGTTTATTAGAGTGATAGTAATTCTATATGAATGGTTTGGATGACATATAAATATCATGGTCAACCCTGGGAAGGTTTGAATCGTGGTGGATGATATTGTTTCCACTGTTTTGTTGGTGTAGCTCACCTGAGTTTTGGATTTGTCTGATTTTTAATATCTTATTTATTTTGTGGTGAATGATATTGTTTCCACTGTCTTGTTGGTGTAGCTCACCTGAGTTTTGGATGTGCCTGATTTTTAGAATCTTGTTTTATTTAATATTTCGAAACAACAGATAGACGGGCAAAGCGTATTTGTCACATATCTGATATCTCTTTGGACCCACATAGCCGCAGACCGAGACTCCCATAGGCTACCTGCTTGGAATATGGAGCGGATTAGGTGCGCCCCAGCCTAACCTAAGGGTATGTATTCTATATCAGGGCATTCTATTTATTTTGTAATGTCATTTTAGAGTATGAACCCAAAAATAAAAAAGATTCAAATATAAGGTGGACCAAGCTACAGGAAATAGTGGTGATTGAAGACCTACTGTTAAAACTTCTTATGTCCCACTATAAGTTTTCAATACTCTCTATTTGTCATCCCATCTATTAATAAGGTCATATAAACCCGGGTGGAGGGATAAAACAAATATCAGCTTGATTCAAAACTTTCGTGGCATGTTAGATTTACTTTATTTTTGAGGTCATCCTCTGAATTAATCTAGAAAAAATAGATGAACAGTGTGGATATAAAATCTCGCGTGGACCACACTAAGGAAACAACTATCGATGAACACCCACCGTTAAAAACTTCCTAGGGTCCACTGTTATGTTTATCTACCATCCAACCTATCGATAAGGTCAAACTTACCTTTTGATGAAGAGAAAAACAAATATTAGCTTAATCCAAAAATTTTGTGTACCACAATAAATTTTTAATGGTCAATTACCATTGTTTCCTGTAGTGTGGTCCATTTTAAATTTGAATCTGCTTCATTTTATATATCATAGCCTAAAATGAGCTAAAAAAAGGATATACAGCGTGGATGTACTAAACATACATCAGGTGGCCCCCACGTCAGGGCCATCCTGTGTTGTTCGTGGCCGATAGACGCGGACTCTCGTGACTCTGCGTCGGTGCGTCGGTGCCTTTTAACGCTCGAGTTTTCTGGCGGCACAAGTGCGACCCACATCTCACTGATCCAAACCGTTGATATTTATGGGACTCACGAGGGATGGCCATCCAATCAAAATATCCAAGATTTGAAGATCCACTACCTGTAGCATATCTGGCCATAAAGCTCGAGTTTTAATGGGACTCACGGGGGAAGAGGCCACGTGTCTGACACGTGTGCGGAAAGTGTGGTTGGTAATTAGAGATGGACGCGAATTTTCTACAACACCGGTTTCAGGAGCCCGGATCACAAAAAGCTCTCTGGAATGTTTGTTTTTACCATTCATCCCAGTTAGACTCGACTTATGAACGGAAACGGATTGGCTACTCCCCCTGCCACCAGCCAATGGCTGATGGTCAGTGCTCTGTGGGCCCCACCATGATGTATGTGTTTCATCAATGCCGTCTATCTATTTTTATAGATCATTTTATGATATTACACAAAAAATGAGGTGTATCCCAGTCTCAAGTGGACCACATTATAGGAAACAGTGATGAATGAACGTCAACCATTAAAAACTTTTTGGGGCCCATAAAAATATTGGATCAAGCTGATCTTTGTTTTTTCCCTTCATCTGGGTCTTTATAACCTAATAAACAGATTGGATGTCAAATAAAAATTACAGTGGGCCTTAGTAGGAATTAAATGATGGATATCCAATCACTATTGTTTTCCTGTGGTGTGGTCCACCTGAGATTTATATCCCTCTCATTTTTTAAATGTAGTCTATAATTATCTTTAAAAACTGATGAACGGAATGGATGAAATAAATACATCATGGTGGGGCCCACAGATCACCGACCACCAGCCACGGGGCTGGTGTCAGGGGGAGTAGCCAATCCATTCCCCTTATGAACGGATTGGATTGCATGTAAATAACAGAGTGGGCTCCAGGGAGGTCTCAACGGTGGCCGTCCCCATCCCACTGTCTCATGTGTTTTGGCCCACTTGAATTTTTTGATCTGCCTCATTTTTTCCTCCACGTCGTAAAATGATCTGTAGAAGATGATGGACGGTGTGGATATCACATAAACATTTCTCTGGACCCACGAAGTTTTTGCCGCACGGGCTTCCTACAACAGCGGTTGTAGGAAATTCGCGTCATACTCCCGCCACTACACGTCGGCGCCCTCCGCTCTCGTGTAATAAAGGCTCATCGCGATCACGAATGCTACTCTCCACATACGTCCCAATGCAGATCCAGTCCATTCATCAGGTGGACCACACAGTTCAAATTCAGTAATTTAAACTAGGTTGGTCCAGGCCTCCACCTGGTCGCCACACACCCATCTCGAAATGTGGACCGCTGATGAATAACCACAATTCATTTTCTCGCATAAAAGTTATCATTTTTTGGCACATAGCATACAAGATGTTAAGTACAACTAACTAACGACCCAGATGCTCTACACGTACCAAATGACACGTGTTGGGAGATTCAGCTTGAAAAATCCTACTCTCGCGTGTACCCTTCCCATTTCTAATTCTTCTGATCTTTGTAACGGGAGCGTATTAAGTGCGGCCCCGGCCTCACCTAACACGATGAGGCCCTTATTGTGGGGCCCACCTTGATGTGTGTATTGTATATACTCACTGTCCATCAGTTTTTACAGCTTATTTTAAGGTATGAACCTAAAAATTAAGCAATTCCAAATATTCAGTGGACCATACCAGAGGAAACAGTGGTGATTGGACATCCACCGTTAATAATTTCTTTTGGCCTATTGAATGACCAAATTAATGTTTTTTGGCCATCCAACCTGTTGATAAGGTCATAAATGTCAACAGAAAAGTATAAATGTAATCTTGATCGAATTTGTTTTCTAATAAGTTTTTAATAATCAATCACCACTGTTTAAAATGGTGTGGTCCATCTGAGAGTTGGATATAATTCATTATTATCATATTTACCTAAAATGATCTTGAAAAACATTTGGACAGCGTGGATATATAATATATGTATTAAGGTGGGCTCCACGGTCAGGGCCGCACCATATTCTATGAGGCCAGGGCTGCACCTAATCCTCCTCCCTTTGTAACCACTTCCGCGAGGTTCCCAAACTCCAAAGGAGTATCTCGTTACAAATGAAATCAGGTCAAGATCCTCTGATAGTTCACCACTATTTTGAAAATAGTGGTTTCTCACCCTCGTGCCATTTTCATATTTTTCATTAATCCAGACCATCGAAATTGTGAGAATATTGTCAATGAAACGTATCTCTAAAATGTCGCCCATCCAAACGAAGACTATATACAATGATGGATTACTTAAATCAAATTTTAGTTTGATCCAACGTAAATAATGTTTTTTGGTGTAAATTTTTTGTTAGAATACATCCACCATATTTATCATAGATTTGGATGGTATGGATATATCTAAATATATAAAATATATATGGTTTAAAGGGTACCACTATTTTTTAAATGGTGGTGAACTAGCATGGGATTCTGTCCAAGAAATGAATAGCTTCCATAAGAGAGAGGGCGAGAGAGAAGAAAAGGTCTGGGAAATTGTGAGAGAGAGAGAGAGAGAGGGAGGAAAAGGTCTGGGAAATTTTGAGAGAGAGAGAAAGAGAGATGTGTTCATCTTCGTCTGAGGAAGAAGATGAAGGGATCGATTCTTACAGAAAGGGAGGATACCATGCTGTTAGAATAGGGGATCTCTTCGGTGGAGGCCGATACATTGCCCAAAGGAAGCTGGGTTGGGGGAATTTCTCTACCGTCTGGCTCGCCTTCGATACTCAATCCTCTGTATGTATTTCCAGACCATTTCTCATCTGGGTTTTCATTGTCTTGCAGAGATTTGTCTGAGTCAAGGAAAGATTTCATTTCATCATTTTGCCTTTTGAGTTAATATGCATTGGATTGATTTCTCATCTTGAAGGACTCTTGCTTTTGATTCTGTGTGTTTTGGATTGGTTTCTCATCTGGGTTTTCGCTGTCTTGTGGAGATTTGTCTGATTTTTGATGTGTTTGATTCCTTGGTGTTTGATTTTTAATATCTGCATCAATTTCTCATATGGGTTTTCTTTGTATAATGGAGATTCACTTGATTTCTGCTGCATTCGAAGAAAGATTTCATTTTTGCTTTTGATTTTGTGTAATTTGGATCAATTCTCATCTGGGTGCTTGTCATCTTGCAGAGCGTTTCTTTTCTTCTTTGATGTATTCGTATAAAGATCTCTTGTTTACTTTTGATTTTGTATATTTTGGACGTGTTTCTGATCTGGGTTTTTGTTGTCGTGTGGAGATTTATCTGATTTTCATTGTATTCGAAGCAATCCCTCACGCCTCTGAATTGTATATTTTGGATCGAATTCTCATTTTGGTTTGCTTAGTCAAGCGGAGATTTGTCTGATTTTTGCCATATTAAAAGAAAATTCCATGATCTCCCTTTGATTTTGTATAATTTGAATCGATATTTTCTATTGGGTTTTGTTATTGCGCGGAGATTTGTGATATTTTCTGTATATGTTGGAAATCTCCGTCCCCTTCTCTCTCTCTTTCTCTCTCAGGTTTGCTTTTTATCTGCTTCTTTCTCGATTGAATTGATTTGAATTCATTCTTTTTA
The DNA here is from genome assembly GCF_029962835.1 of Magnolia sinica. Taxonomy (NCBI): domain Eukaryota; kingdom Viridiplantae; phylum Streptophyta; class Magnoliopsida; order Magnoliales; family Magnoliaceae; genus Magnolia; species Magnolia sinica. The sequence continues at coordinate 87,781,665 of NC_080576.1, read as the reverse complement.
TGTGAAAAATCACACATGTTATTGATTTTTCTCTTATCAAATCATCTTCTTAGTTTTCTTCAGTATAATGAGATTACCTGAATTTCTAGAGTTCTATCTGTAAGTGGCTGAGATTGAGTTTGAGTACGTGATTTCTGTATGCAATTAGTCTCCTTTCTTTTTATCAATTTTCTGTTTCTGAAACCCCTTTGCATGGTGGGTTTTCTTTCTTATGATTTGATCTGCCAAAATTCCTATCTGTGAAATTAGCTGAGATTGGTTTGATTTCTTGCTTCCACTTGCAAACTATCTCCCTTTATTCTTTTCTCTTTCTGAACTCCCTTCATCCTTCTGTATTGAGGTTCTCCTGAATTCTGAGACCCACTATGGAATTTTCTGAGATTGATATGAATTCTCACTATTTTATGAGAACAATCTCATTTTTTTTGTCAATTAAATGTTTCCAGTAACCCCTCTTCCCTGACAGTAATTTTCTTATGGAGATTTTCCTGAATTTCCAAAAAATTCACCAGGTTGATTTGCATTTACTCTCCAGGATTCAAAAGAAATGATCTTTTATTGATTTTTTGTTTCTTGAACACCCCCTACCACCTTTTCCTTTTGCCTTCTGGATTTTCTTTCTTAAGCAGCAACTTTGGCTGAATCCAGACTATTAAGTCCCCCATTTCTCTCTGTTTTCCAATTCCCAAATATCTTTTATATTTAACATTTTTTCCTGGCATTTGCTTGGACCTTCCTCTCTTTTATGGGTTTTCTCTTTCTTATGATGATCTGTCTGAATTCTCCTTCACATTCTTGGAAAATCTACTCTTTTATACTTCCATCCTTTTTTGTTATTATTATTTTTTGGTAGGTATTGATGAACTTCTTCAGTTATCCATTTCATTGGGAAGCCTCATTCTTCCTTTCTTTTGCAGACATTTGTTGCTATTAAAATCCAAAAAAGTGCGGTGGAATTCGCTGAAGCCGCACTTCATGAAATTGAGGTTCTCACAGCAATTGCCAATGGCGATCCTTCAAATTCCAAGTGCATCATTCGATTAATCGACCATTTTAAGCATGCCGGCCCGAATGGGCAGCACACCTGCCTGGTCTTTGAATTCCTTGGCGATAGCCTACTTCGCTTAATTAAGTACAATCGTTACAAAGGCCTCGAACTGAGTAAAGTTCGGGAGATATGCAGATGGATCTTGTTGGGTCTTGATTATCTGCACCGAGAACTTGGTATAATTCACACAGATTTGAAACCCGAAAACGTCCTTCTTGTCTCAACCATCAATCCTTCCCAAGACCCCATTCGGTCTAGGGCTTTGCCAATCCTTGAGAGGCCCGAGGGCAATCCCAATGGTGGAGCTGTCACCAGTTTGATTGAGAAGAAGCTGAAGAAAAGGGCAAGGAGGGCGGTTGAGAAGATCTCAGGGAGGAGAGAATCAATAGAAGGGATCGCGTTTTCACCGCAGAAGAAGAGCTTGGAAGGGATTGATCTTCAGTGCAAGATTGTAGATTTCGGGAATGCTTGTTGGTTTGATAAGCAATTCACGGATGGTATTCAGACAAGGCAGTATAGAGCACCTGAGGTTGTTATCGGGTCTGGGTACTCCTTTCCTGTTGATATGTGGTCTTTCGCTTGCATAGCTTTCGAGCTTGCTACTGGTGACATGCTATTTGTTCCAAAGAATGGATCGGGATTTGACGAAGATGAGGTAAGATCAGCCTTCAGTTTTAAGCCATGATGCTTCTTATGTGAAAGGTTGATAAGAAATGCTGTGGTAGCTTGTCAGTTTATAAACTACGATTAACGGAAAAGATAAAGACTATTTGTTTAGAGGTTATAGAGAATGAAATATCTTGACTGAACTGATGCCTTAGTTGTGGAATGGTTGACAACCGTGATTTTCTCTCTTTAAATGTTTATAGAAATATCTTGTTTATTAGCTGATGAACTGGGAATTCTAGAAATGGCCATATTCATTGATGAGAAAGTGGAAGTATGCGATATTCATTTGATTGGCAATCTCCATGGAATTATGTCATAAAATGTTTTTCATTTCTTTTTTTAATGAAATTTTTTCCTTGATGTTCATTTGCTTCTTTTTTTTTTATTAAAAAAAATAAATAAATAAATAAAAAAAAAAAAAATCTATTTACAAGGTGATGTTGATCATATTTTCCTTGGAATCATAATTTTTTAAACTCTGATTTATTATGATCATCAATGTTATAAATAAATTAATGATGTCTTTCACGTAATGGTCTGCTAGTTACATCTTATCCAAAGGATCCTGTTTCTTAAAGCAATTGATCATCTATGAGATGATACCAATCTCTTCCTTTATTAATCTGTGCGGATCAAAGTTATCCTGTGAAAGCTTTTTCCCCTGATTTGTCATCTCATACAGAAGGAATTCTCAGATGAGTTGCTTGTGAGATTCTGAAAGAAATAATCTGCGGATCTGGAAACATTTGATTTTGCATGTGAGTTCATGAAATGGTTAACATATTTAATCTCCTACTTAAAAAAATAAATGCACCTTAATTTTCACGAATTTCGATGTTTATTCATATCAATTGGATTTTGTGGAATGTCATTCTGTTAATTGAAAACTTAAATTATATTTAAAGATGCACGCTGCTCACAAACACACACAACAGTTCACTGGCATACTGCTGTATATGCCTGTCAACTGATAATTTGTAACATGCAGAAGGGAATTTGTATTGCCTCTCTCTCTCTCTCTCTCTCTCTCTCTCTCTCTCTCTCTCTCTCTCTCCCCCTTAAATTTTTTTTTAAAAAAAAAAAAAAAAAAACGAATCAAGAAAGATAATTCATGGTGCAAAACATAGATGATGTGGCAGAGCATGACGCATGATATGCATGCACTTCAAAAGTACTCAGAAATTGCATACATGGCATGCAAGTGATTCATATTAAACTGTCCAAACTATGAGTTCCAGTTTTCAGATGTATCATGAACCAAAAATTATGCTTGTTTGCCTATTTGTGTACGGGATTGGTGGACATTTATTGGACGGCTGATAAATTAAATTATCCAATGGTCCTATTTCAATAAACAAGTGTCCATGAGTCAGAGGTTTGGATTGCTCAAGCAATTTGATTTTGCTTCTGTGACTTTGTCATTTAGTCAGTTTAAATTTGGTTGATGTTTGCAATGAGCAGTCTTCGAGTGTGTGTGCATCAACTGTCATACGTTGCCCGTGTATCAAATAATTCCTGCAATTTGCAATATGAAGAAGGGAATTAATATCTGCACCACACTGATTGATTTGCATGCACCCATTTTCCGCATTGGAGCTAACAGTGCATTCAGTGCTGTTTCAATTCTAATTTTGGAATGTACTCATTTAAATTCCGAATTTGGAAAATGGGCATGTGCCCTATTCAAAGAATGGCCTTTCATATAATACTACTCGTTCTCACCATCCAGGAGAACCATGGTTGTTTTTGCATATGTTCTTGCTCTGATGATATTTTGATCAAAATGGGTCTGTAGTTCCCTTCCGTGGGTGACTTATAGATAGGTCTTGATTTCAGGATCACCTGGCTCTTATGATGGAACTCCTTGGAAAGATACCTCGGAAGGTAAATTTTTTCAAAAAAAATTTCTCCCAACATTTACATGATTATCTAATGCTGGCCTCTTTCTTGTGAGCATAGATTGCTATTGGCGGTTCTCGATCCAAGGACTTGTTCGACAGACATGGTGATCTTAAGAGGATCAGAAGGCTGAAATTCTGGTCACTAGATAGACTTCTGGTCGAGAAATACAAATTTAAAAGCACTGATGCAAGTGAATTTGCTGAGTTTTTGCGCCCCCTCCTCGATTTTGCACCAGAGAAGCGGCCAACTGCAGCAGATTGCCTACAACACCCATGGTTCAATAGCAGAAATCCAACATTGCCAAATGCAGAAAATAAAGAAAAGGGACTTGAAAAGTTGGAGATTGGGATGAGCAAGGTGCAAGTTGGGGTGGCTAAGTGAAGGATGGGTTGAAAGCCTTGGAGTATTTGATGCCCTTGCAAATATCTATTCTCCAATTTGGGTTGTGTTTGTGATTTGTTTTAGGGCTGTAATGTTTCAATAAGATTAATTTGATTGATGAAGGTGTGTTTGGATTCGCAATTGACTCAAATCGCACTCCAATGGCAAAAGTCGTAATGACCAAAATGGGGCTAGCCCCAGTCCTGTCATAATGATGGAATAGCCCCACATAGTAACCACAATTGTTTCAGGTCCAACTTGAAGCACATGGAAATTGCAATTAGGGGTTTGGTCTTTGTTACTGGACATGGCACCAACCCCCCTTTTGGGTTTTGGCCATTTCTTCTTATATCAGATTTATCATTGCAATTCAGTTCAATTGAGCATCCAAACACGCCCTAAAATTTTAGAAGCGGCGATATCATCATCAGGAATAGTTTGGAGCTGAATGAATAAGTCACATGAAGTACAGAACTCCATTAGCATCAATGGACTTGCGCCGGTGTAAGTATATGCCACAAGGATTCTCGAAGATGGCAGCAATTTTGGAGGGGAAGGGATAGATAAGTCGCCCCACAAAATGGTTGTCTTGATTTGAAAATGCAATGCCTATTCCTATCCAAGGAAAAGGAGATCTCAGCCATTAAAGTATGGGCAGTGTTTGGGCCTTTTTGGAGGATAACCCATGTGGGTAATGTGAAGCTTTTTGCCTTTTAGAAGGAGAGAGACCTTAGTGGGTGGGGTGCCTTTGCTGTATATGATTGAGATGTACACTTTGATGTGTCCTATAGCTGTTGCAAGTTCATCACCAACAAAGAGATGCTTGACTTGTGAGGGACTTCATTCAGGTAACTCTAACACCTTGTGAGCTTTTTCTTTTCTTTTCTTTTTTCCTTTATTTGAACACTTGAAAGGGAAATGATCATGTATTGCCTTTTTTTTTTTTAATTATTTTTTTTTTTAAATTTTAAACTGACTTTGGTATCTAGAAATAATTGATTTTTATTATTGAAAATTTGTATATATGGCTTTGAGGTATGGAGTTAATTTTCTCAATCCTCAGCTGTTTTTCTGATAATGCTATCCACAAAATATTTAAGCAGTGACAGTAGGCTGACCTCCCTGTGCTTTCCGGCTTTTCTGTTCGGAATAGCGGCATTTACAATCCAGACTGCTATTTCTTCCAATCTGAAAATGCAGTTCGAGTGTTGATTAAGTTGCATCGCAAACTTATATTTACAACATACATATTTAGATTAGAATTGTGCAAAACAGGGAAGTCTACGAGTCCTCATGCTTATTCTACTATTGCTGCATGTGGGGCTGCTGCTTAACTTGCCCAGCAGGGTCGCCCATCTATGAATGTTGGATGCTCCCAAAATCAGGCCTATCCAACCACGAATGTTGGAGGTCTTTGGATGTCCATTGTTTTGTTGGCCCACCTACTCATTGTGTCAACCCCCTGAATAAGAGCAAGAACAACATTATATTTTCTACTATATATAATAACACGAGTAACCAAGGATATTTTTGTCCATGCAATTAGTTTTAGGAGAGTTGTAACCTTCCAAATTCTATGAGACATTAAATGAGATTCTCAATATAGATAAGCGATATTTCTAGAATTTAGAAAATTAGGAGGCTTAGAAATGGATGGTTTGGATTTTACCAGATCCCTTCCCCTCCCCACTCTTTTTTCATCTATAGTAGCCCGCACTCATCTCTCTTTGCATTTTAAGTGTAACCTGCACATCACATACTGTGTTTCAACACTGAAGTCATGGGTTCAAGTGCCGATATGGAGTGCGTGTGTTGGTGGGCGCGAGTCGAGTCATAAGTGAAAAAAAATAAAAAATAAAATTGTAACCTGTACATGCAATGATTAACATTCATGGCTACATTTGTTGTGCTGCCTGATGTTAGGACTACAGCCCCAAATAAGGGGCAGACCTAGAACAGTGGGCCAAAATCTGTTTTTCTTACACTTTTTTTTCCCCACTTCTCCTCCCACATAAAATGCTGATGAGAATTTTAAGGCCTGCTCCATCAATGGATGGTGACATCAAGCCAATGGTCTGGATCTCCAAAAATGGGTCCCACTTGTTATAACTGAAGGCATGATTACACATGTCAAGCATCCCACACAGTTCTCAAGCTGCAAGAACTGGAATAAGCAGACGGATGGCTTTAGTGTTTTTTTTTTTTTTTTTTTAAAACATGGGACAATCTTAGCCATTAATTTTTCAATTATAACTCTAATGGAAACAGATGAGGTGGATAGGATTAGTTGAGAGCTCACAGTTTCAACTTTAATGAAAACAGATGGGTGGATATGATTGGTTAAAACTCAATGCTAGGGACAAAGCATAAGGGTGGCCCCCGTTTCCACGTTTGAATGAACAACAACAACAACACAAATGAGGACGAAGAAGCTGTCTTTTCATTATCTGGACACATCAAAATCAGCTATGCTATCTGTTGCACCACGTCGCCTACTTGCGTGATATTAGGGCAAATTCGTCTCAAATCTCTTTCCATTGATTGCGTTGCAATGGTAGGCCCTAAAAACCATATCATCTTTGACTTTCAAGACAAGATAGAGAAAGAGAAGGAGAATATTTTCTGCTTTTGGACCATGTGCATGTTATGGCAATGGATGACGTCTTCCCTCCCTCCCTCATGTGACGCGGGATTGCGTACTGAGTAAACTCTGCGGGGCCCACATGTGATGTATGTCTTATCCGTGCCCTCCAACCGTTTTTCCAGATCATGTTATGGCATGAGACCAAAATTGAAATATATCCAAAGCCCAAGTCGATCACACCTGTCCACCGTTGGAACCTTCCTAGGCCCATAATGATGTTTATTTACCATTCGATCTGTTCATAAGGTCACACACAGACATGGATGTAGGAAAACACAAATATCAGCTTCATCCAAAACTTTTATGGCCTACGAACTATTTTCTGTGTGAAGTTATTACACAGTAAGGTGAATAAACTATTTTCTGTGCGAAGTTATTACACAGTAAAGTTTCTTGTTTCAGTGAGAAGGAAAACTCCATGTTGCTGCAGATGAATGCAAGCATATTGTCGCTAGAAATCATATGTGTGGCATATTTTCTTGTTTTAGTGAGAAGGAAAATGCCACACTAGCATGGATCGTTTTGTGCTATTGGAAGTGGTTTGCCATACCTTTGGAAACGGGCGTTTGATGCATACATACCGTTTCAAGGAAACCTTTTTTCACAAATACCATTTCATCTCCCACTCCGTGAAAACCAAATAAGGGCATATCCCAAAAATGAAACAGATCCAATTATCAGGTGGGCATATCATTCGATCTGTTCATAAGGTCACACACAGACATGGACGTAGGAAAACACAAATATCATCTTCATCCAAAACTTTTATGGCCTACGAACTATTTTCTGTGTGAAGTTATTACACAGTAAAGTGAATATTTTTTGTTTTAGTGAGAAGGAAAACTCCATGTTACTGCAGATGAATGCAAGCATATTGTCACTAGAAATTATATATGTGGCATATTTTCAAGTCATTTAAACTAGCTAGATCATGGGCTGTCGCTCAAAATAATATGTGGAATGTGTGCAAGTCATTTAAACCTGCCAGATCATGGGCCCCACCTGACGTGGATCATAAATCAATGTTGCTTTGAACTGATATCCAAACTAGCTGAGTGGTGGACGCTAAAGGTCACTTCAACGAGACCAAGAATATTTTATAGAAGGGCATCATATAAGAATCATGTATCCTTCACCGATACGCCACACTCGCATGGATCGTTTTGTGCTATTGAAAGTGGTTCGCCACACCTTTGGAAACGGCCATTTGATGCATAAATACTGTTTCAAGGAAACCTTTTTTTTCGCAAATACCATTTCATCTCCCACTCTGCGAAAACCAATTAAGGGCATATCCCAAAAATGAAACAAATACAATTACCAGGTGGACCATACCATTGGAAACAGTGGTGATTGAATGCTCTACCGCTAAAAGTTTATTAGGTAGCGCCTTAATGTTTCCATAGTGTTTATTTGCCATCCAATGGGTTGATAAGGTCACGCGCGCCTGGATGAAAAGAATATATATATATATATATATATATATATATATATATATATATATATATATATATATATATATATATATATATATATATATAGACACGGGGATGAGCGTGATGAAGTCGATCACCATCTTCCTCAAGGATAACTACTTCGAATCTATGGAGCTTCTCTGGCCACTTCATAGAGACTTCTTGAATCTATGTGAAAAAAAAAAGAGCAAGAAAAATAGAAATAAATTCTATAAAATTCGTAATTTGATTGATTGATGAAATAAACAAGTTCACAAATAGGGATACTATGCAATGGGAGAGATTTCAGAGTCAAACAACAACTAAAACTCCTAAAATTCGCAACTTACTATTTATAGACGGTCGTGATGTCTACTAGTGCAAAAGGTTTTCAGCCAAAAATAGTAGGTGTACTATCTGACTTCACCATGCTATTCTCCTAATTATTCTAAGCACTTTTTGCGTTGGGCGCAACTCCTAAAGTCCAACAGATGAAGAATTATAATCAAATTAAAACTTACTATTTATAGTAAAAACGGAATTAAAACAAGGAAATGACCGTTGATTTGATGGTATTTTACAAATCTAGCTCGTGCAACCCGGCATAGCAAGGTTGGGTGGTAAAGTAGCTCATTTTACCCAAAAATCATATATTTTATGTCCGATAACTCATTCCGTTCTGCGAGATACACTCGATTTAAGGTCTGACGGTCCGGATCATTTATGTTGTCGACTGGGCCTTTTCTGATCCATCTTGGCCATGAAACTATCCGCGACCCGCTCTACATCAGTCCCCTCCACTTCAAAAGAACTCGTCCTGCTTTAGTTTATGATACTCGGTCAGGTCCGCGATGTTGAAAGTCCGTGAAATTGCCATATCATTTAGAAGATCAACAATGTAAGCGTTGTCATTGATCTTTCGGATGATTGGTACTGGTCCAATCTTCTTATTCTTCAATTTGTTGTACGTCCCGGTCGGAAATTTCTCTTTGCGTAGATGGACCATAGCGTGGTCACCCACCTCTAACACTTTTTGTCGTCGATGCTTGTCCGCTTGCTCCTTGTACTTCTCATTTGAGGCATGTAGTTTAGTTTGCACCTTCATATGAATGTCTATGATCCTGTTTGCCATATGTTCTATTACAATGCTCATGCCTGAGAGCTTGGGCAGAGGGACCAAGTCAAGTGTGTGCCGAGGCACTCGTCCGTAAATAATGTGGAACGGGGATTTCTCTGTTGAGCAGTTCACCATGTTGTTGAATGCGAACTCTGCTTGAGACAAAGAAAAATTCTTCTGCTTCAGTTTTTCTCCTGAAATACATTGAGAGAGGTTTCCTAACGTGTAATTCACAACCTCGATCTGCCCATCAGTTTGTGGGTTGTAGGCGATGTTGAATCGAAGTCGTGTATCAAATTGAGTCCACAAAGTCCGCCAAAAGTAACTAATAAACTTCGTGTTACGGTCAGAAATAATAGTCTTGGGAACCCTGTGTAGCCGCACAACCTCTCTGAAAAATATATTTGCCACGTGTGTTGCATCAAGAGTCTTCTTGCATGCGATAAAGTACGCCATCTTGGAGAAACGATCTACCACCACAAACACCGAATCCATGCCGTGTTGTGTTCGTGGGAGATGAAGCATGAAGTCCATAGATAAATTCTCTCAAGGGCTGTCTAGCACAGGTAACGGGGTGTAAAGGCCCATATTTTGATGTTATCCCTTGGGAGGTCTAACAAACATGACAACGTTGTACTGCTTTTTTCACATCACGTACTAATTACGGCTAGTAATACCGCTCTTCCACAAGAGGTCACGTCTTATCTTGCGCAAGGTGTCTACCAAGGCCACCTCTATGTAGCTCCTGAATAATCTACTCCCTCAAAGAACTTCGGGGGATGTAAAATCGATTCCCTTTGAAGAGGAAACCGTCCTATATATGTAGGTCATTGGGATGACCTTCTTGGCACTTCATCCAAGAATCTTTGAAGTCCTCGTCCTCGGCATACAGCTCTTTGAAACAGTCGAAGCTGACCACCTCATTGCTCATTGTAACAAGTAGTGATGCACGACGGCTAAGTGCATCAGCCACCTTGTTCTGCTACCCTGACTCATGCTTCAGAATGAACGTGAATTCTTGTAAAAACGTAACCTATCTAGCATGCACATAATTCACATTAGTCTGATTATTAATAAACTTCAATGCTTGATGGTCAGTGTACAGAACAAACTCTCTTTGAATCAGATAATGCCGCCAATGTTATAATACCTGAACAATTGCGTACAACTCAAGCTCATACGTCGATCATTTCTTTCGGGCTTCGCTGAGCTTCTCACTGTAGAAGGCTACCGGCCTGCCTTCCTTGATAATACTCATTCAATTTTGACATATGAAGCATTATACTTAATCTCAAACAACTTGTCGAAATTAAGAAGAACTAAGACCGGTGTTGTGGACAACCAATACTTGATTTCATGAAAGCTCTTGTCAGCCTTATCGGTCAACTGAAACAGTCATTTTTTCATGCAATCTGTAATAGGTGCGACTATCACACTAAAATTTCACACGAATTGACAATAGAAGGTCATCAACCTATGGAAGCTCCTCACTTCATGAATGTTTGTCGAGATCGGCCATTCTCTAATGGCTCACACCTTTTCATCGTTCACACGGATACCGTGAATGTTACAACAAATCCTAAGAACAACTGGTTGTCCATTAAAAAACTACACTTTTTCAAGTTGAGGTATAACTTGTTAACTTGTTGGACTTGCAGCACTTGCATGAGATGTTTCCTGTGCTTTGTTTCATCCTGGCTATATATCAGGATGTCATCAAAATATACTACCACAAATTGGCCAGTGAACGATTTTATCACTTGATTCATCAAACACATTAAAGTACTTAGTGCGTTCGATAGACCGAAGGGCATGACTAGGCACTCATATAAGCCTTCTTTAGTCATGAACGTCGTCTTCCACTCATCACCGGATTGGATACGAATCTGATGGTACCTGCTTCTCAGGTCAAGCATAGAGAACACCTTGGCCCCTTCTAGCATATCGAGCATGTCGCTAAAACTTGAATCATTTGGTGTAGCTCTACAATTTACCACTGGTAGTGCTCTATGAAAATCGGGGTTATACCATATAACAATCATAGGTGGTGGAGCAACCATAGGCGGTGGAGCATTACCTAGGGCCTAGGGCGGAAGTAATGCATCTGCAAGATGGTTAAGGGTTGCCTGCGCAGCCCTTGTATGGTCAACTGACTTTCCCAGTGGAAAGCTTCCATTCTTTCCGAAAGTTAATGAATCCCTAGATCGCTATCTACATAATTTTGGTTCATGCCTTCATTGTTTATCATCGACCCGAGGAGAATCCTCGATCTGATACCAATTAACGTAGGGATGAACGTGATGAGGTCGATCACTATCTTACTCAAAGATAACCACTATGAATCCACAGAGCTTCTCAGAACTCCTCACAGAGACTTCTCAAATCCATGAGAAAAAAAAAAAGCAAGAAAAATGGAAATAAGTTTATAAAATTCGTAATTTGATTTATTGATGAAATAAACGAGTTCACAAACCTTTAAATAGGGATACTAAGCAATGGGAGAAATTTCATAATCAAACTACAACTAAAACTCCTAGAATTCACAACTTACTATAAATAGTAAACTTCCTATTTATAGATGGTCGTGATGTCTACTAGTGCACAAGGTTTTCGAGCAAAAATAGTAACTGGCCTATCTGGCTTCACCACGCTATTCTCCTAATTATTTTAAGCACTTTTCGCGTTAAGCCCAACAGATGAAGAGTTATAATCAAACTAAAACTTACTATTTATAGTAAAAACGAAATTAAAATAGGGAAATGACCGTCAATCTGATGGTATTTCGCAAATCCGGCTTGCGCAACTCGGCGGGTTGGGTGTCTAAAGTAGCTCGTTTTACCCAAAAATCATATATTTTACGTTTAATAACTCATTCCGGATTGCGAGATACGCCCGATTTAAGGTCTGGCGGTCCAGATCACTTCTATTGTCGACCAAGCCTTTTCTAATCCATCTTGGCCATGAAACTGTCCGCGACCCGCTCTCTCTCTCTATATATATATATATATATGTCAACTTGATCCAGAACTTTTGTGGCCCATTAATGGTAAATCATAACTTGATCCAGAACTTTTGTGGCCCATTAATGGTAAATCATCAATGTTTTCTAAAGTAATGTCCACCTAATAATTGGATCTGCTTTCATTTTTTGTATAATGCCCTAAAATGATCTTGAAAACTTTATGGACGGTGTGGATACAAAATGCATACATCAAGGTGGGGCCCATGGTAAGGGCCGCACGGTCTTGGGTGAGTCGGGGGTGACACCTCATCCCGGCATAGTCATGGCTGTAGCTTGAATTTGGACCGTCCTCAAACTTTTAATTAGTCCATTTCTTTTTCACATGTTGCCCGCCATGAAGAACTGACCATGTTGATCTTCGGGGCCACCCGTGGTTTGGATCTTACATGTTGGCACACCTTCCACGGCATGAAATACATGCCAAATACATGCCTACATCAAAAATGAATTTTGCCCTCATAAGTCATGACCTTCACTAACTATACCCAAAAAAAAATTTGATTTTCTCCGCACAATAAGTCTCACAAATACACTTACAAGGCTGGGTGTTTGTTATTCCATAATGGTTGTCCCCACCATTTGAAAAGGCTTACTTATTTTCTAATTTTGACGTTGATGCAATCCTTATTTCTCGCCTGAAGATAGAGATGAGAAAATACAGATGCTTCAACATTTCATTCTTTAAAACATGATGATCTCTTGATCTCCCTCTTGGACCTTCTCTTGACAATGCTTGGAATGCGATCTGGAGTAGTGTTGTCACATGGTTCTGTGAATGGTCCATCCTTAGACATGCTTATAAATCATTTTTATAGACATGACCTTTACTAAGGGATCTGGAACCATTTCACTTAGCAGCAATTAATCTTTTATAATTTCCTTTCTATCGACCATATCATCGTGTGAAGCAATTTATGCCATAAGGCTTTTTATCCATATGTCTTCCTTTTCTAAATATATTTCTCAATGTAAGGTTTTTAATGTTGGGCTTTGGACTGCGGAATCACACAGAGATAGATCTAGGATAGCAATCCAAGAGCACCAAGAAAATACAAGAGAACACAAAGATTTAACGTGGAAAACCCTTTCGAGAAAAAACTATGGCACAAAGCGACAGATCTTCACTATGAAAGCAGAAATTACAAAGAGGAAGTACTTACTAGACTTGAGCAATCCTCAAATCTCTCCATTGCTCCACCCTTTTAAAAACCCTAAAACCCTTTTAGAAAGCCTTAAAATCCCTTGGAATACCTCCCAATCCCATTTACACCCATATATATAGTTTTAGAAAGAATCTCAAACAAAATCATAAACGAAATCGGAAACAAATCCCACACTTTCGCAGTTATGCGAAAAATCTGCGTAGAATTTGATTAGATTTAAGATATCAAATACAATAATCTCCACCATGTCTTCAATCTTCAAACGTGTAGCTCCTTGTCCTCTTCTCTTATCTCTGCCTCGCATCATAGCTTCATCAATGCTTCTCGTGCACACTCCGTCTTCCTTTTACGCCATCGTCAAGCCCAGAGAAGTTGCACAGAACTTGAACTTCTCTATAGGAACAACCTTGGTGAGCATGTCTGCTGGATTCATGCTGGTGTGAATCTTCTCCAGAGTTACACTTCCTTCCTCAAGCACCTATCAGATAAAATAGTGATGAATATTAATGTGTTTAGTACGAGAGTGATAAACAAAAATTTTAGCCAAATTAATAGCGCTCTCGCTATCACAATTAACCGGTACGGCCTCCTGTTGAAATCTCAATTGATTTATCATGCTTCTTAACCAAACACCTTCCTTAAATACTTCCGTCACTACCATATATTTTCCTTCAGTTGTGGAAAGTGCCACCACGGACTGAAGCTTCGAAATCCAACTAATTGCTCCATCCACTAGTACAAACGAGTATCTTGAAGTTAACTTCCTGGAATCCACATACCCTACCAACTTTGCCCCTGTCTTTTCAAAAGTTAAGACGTAGTCTTTTGTACTTCGAATGTATCGAAGTAGCCATTTCACCACTTCCCAATATTGCTTGCCGAGGTTTGACATGTATTTGCTCACAACACCAACTACTTGTGAAATATCTGGTCTCGTATAGACTATGACATACATTAAACTATCTACTGCATTTGAATAAGACACATGAGACATAATCTACCTTTTCTCATTTGATTTACGACATTGTTCTGAGGAAAGCTTGAAGTGAGCTTCATGGGGAATGCTCACCGGTTTTGTCTAGTCCATCCCATACTTTATTAGCACCTTTTCAAGGTATTCTGTCTGTGATAACAAAAGCTTGCTCCTCTTCCTGTCTCTATGAATATCTATACCAAGAACCCTCTTTGCAGCCCCTAGATCTTTTATCTCGAATGTCCCTGATAACTGAGTTTTCAGTACGTAGATTTCAAACATATCATTACAGGCAATCAACATATCATCTACATACAATACTAGGATTATGAATTTGCCATCACTCAGTGTCTTGTAATAGACATAGTGATCATATTCACTCCGAGTAAATTTCTGAATCAACATGAAAGAATCAATTCTTTTATACCACTGCCTGGGCGACTATTTTAGGCCGTACAACGACCTCATTAACCTGTAAACTTTTTTTCCTGCCCTTTTAACTTCGTAGCTCTCTAATTGTTTCATGTAGATCTGCTCTACCAACTCTCTGTGCAGGAAGGAAGTCTTGACATCCATCTGTTCCAGCTCGAGATCGTATTGAGCAACTAGCACCAACATGAATTCGATAGACACTTGCTTAACCACCGATGCGAATATCTCTGTGAAATCAATTCCTTCTCTCTGAGCATACCCTTTCGCTGTCAGCCTTGCTTTGTATCTATCTTATTTTCTTTCAAATAACCACTTGCATCCGATCGTTTTTCAGCCCACTAGAAGCTCCACCAGCTCCCATGTATGATTTTTGTGCAACGAGTCCATCTCATCATCCATAGCCACTTTCCACTTTTCTGCATCAGGCTCATCAAGAGCCTCCTAAATAGTTGACGGGTCCCCCTCATCTGTAATGAGGGCATATACGATATTAGAGTCGTCCCTGTATCTTACAGGTAACCTATGATCTCGCGGTGGGTTCCTTCTCACAGGTGGCTGCTCCACCTACTCTTGTACCTCTGTCTGTGCATCTATTTTTTCCTGAGTATCATTTGTGTCAATCTGAACGTCTACGATCAACTTTTCTGATTCCACTTGCTCCTCTTGATCATTCTTGCAGAATAGAGAGCTTTCATCGAATCTGACGTCACGGCTAGTAATGACCTTACGTGTGACCTTGTTAAATAACCTGTAACCTTTCACACTAACACCATAGCCAACAAAAATATACTTTTTGGCTATATGGTTTAGCTTATCTCTCTTAACTGACGGTACATAAGAGTAAGCCTCACAACAAAATATGCTCAAATGTGAGTAGTCTAACTTACGACCACTTCATACTTCATCTGGAATTTTACATTTAGTTGCCGTAGACGGGGACTGGTTCACCAAATAGCAAGTCGTGTTAACGACCTCTATCCATAGGTCCTTACCCAACGCAACATTACTTAACATGCATCTAACCATCTCCAAGAGAGTTTGATTCATCCGCTTAGCCACACCGTTTTGTTCAGGCGTGTGACGCAATGTGTTGTGTCTGATGATCTTTCATCCTTGTAATATTCATTAAACTCAGTAGAAGTAAATTCTCCATCATTGTCAGTCCTTAAAACCTTTATTTTTCACCCTGACTATTTTTCCACTATTGCCTTCCATTGTTTGAATATAGTGAAAACTTCGGATTTTTGTTTCATAAAGTAAACTTTCCTGGAGTAGTCGTCAATGAATGAAACAAACCATGACGACCCCCTAATGGAAACCTCTGGCGATGGCTCCCATACGTCAGAGTGCACATAATCAAGCACTCCCTTACATACATGTTTTCCAGATTTAAAAGATAATCTAGATTATTTACCATATATACAATACTCGCATATATCTAAATCAGAATTTTTAAAAGTTGAAATCAAACAACGATCAGATATTACCTTTATGCTCCGCTCGCTCATGTGGCCCAAAGAGCATGCCACATAAGTACAGATGTAGAATCTGCAACAGCAACTGCCGCTCCACCTGCTGATGTGTTCCTGATCAACCTATAAAGGTTTTCGTACCTTTGCGCTCTCATAACCACGAGTGCCCCTTTTGAAACTTTAAGGACACCATCAATATTAGTGAACTTGCACCCTATAGCCTCAAGTGTACCGAGACAAATCAAACTTTTCTTCATATCAGGAACTTTCTTGACATTAGTCAAGGTACGCTCCATCCCATATAACATCTTGATGCTCACAGTATCAATAGCCACAACATTACAGGCATTATCATTGCCCATAAAGACCTGTCCACCATCGCATTCTTTGTAATCGGCGAACCAACTCCAATGAGGAGTCATGTGATATAATGCTCTTGTGTCAAGGATTCACTCATCTCTAAGATTGTCATGCAAGTGTTCGACTATAGACACAAACAGAACATCACCTCAACTTGTTTCTTCATCAGATGTGACAACATTGGCCTCCCTAGAAGAAGCCTTTGAGTTTTCTTTCTTTGCTTTAGGATTTGTGCAATCTTTCTTCATGTATCCATTCATCCCACAGTTCCAGCACTTTAGTTTTTCTTTGCCCCTGCCCTTAGATTTGGATATAGGTCTTGAAGATCCTGTACCTCGCTCAGTATTTCTTTCCCTTGTAAATAATGCATCAGAAGATGTCCACATGTCGTCATTTAGCTTTCTAATGGCCTTCCCTTAAAATACTGAGATAACGTTGTCGACACTTAAAGTTTTATTTGCTGTGCACATTGTGTCCTTGAATGACTCATACGATGCTAGAAGAGAATTCAACAACACACATGTTTGTTCCTTATCTTTGATTACTTCCTCTATATCCAGCAATTTGCAAACTAATTTATTAAAGTTGCTAATATGGGCCTCCAGATCTCCACCCTCCGCCATCTTGAAGCTATACCACTATATCTTCAAGTGTAGGCGATTTTCAAAGGATTTTTTTTGCATAGATATCCTCTAATTTCGCCCACAAACTAGTCGCAGTTTTCTCCCTCAAAACATTGTAGAGAACCTCATCTGTGAGACATAAACAAATGGAAGCTAAAGCATTCATGTCAAGAGTATTCCAGTCTTCATCATTTATAGTCGATTTTCGCTCCTCAAGAGCCTTAACTTCACCTTGCTTGGTTAATAGACTAATCATCTTGATCTTCCATTACTCAAAATTATTTTTGCTTGAGTACTTCTCAATATCAAACTTAGCATTTCCCATTGATTCTAATTCTGCATATTCAAATCTGTGCCCCAACGATTTCTCTGATGCCACTTGTTAGGTTTTAGACTGCGGAATCACACAAAGATGGATCTAGGATAGCAATCCAAGAACATCAAGCAAATACAAGAGAACACAAAGATTTAACGTGGATAACCCTTTCGGGAAAAAACCACAGCACAAAGCGACAGATCTTCACTATGAAAGCAGAAATTATAAAGAGGAAGGACTTACCAGACTTGAGCAATCCTCAAATCTCTCCCTTGCTCCACCCTTTTAGAAACCCTAGAACCCTTTTAGAAAGCCTTAGAATCCCTTAGAATACCTCCCAATCCCGTTTACACACATATATATAGTTTTAGAAAGAATCCCAAACAAAATCGGAAAGAATTATAAATGAAATTGGAAACAAATCCCGCACTTTCGCAGTTGCGCGAAAAATCTGCGCAGAATTTGATTAGATTTAAGACATCAAATAC
Source organism: Magnolia sinica (assembly GCF_029962835.1). Lineage (NCBI taxonomy): Eukaryota > Viridiplantae > Streptophyta > Magnoliopsida > Magnoliales > Magnoliaceae > Magnolia > Magnolia sinica. The sequence continues at coordinate 87,763,601 of NC_080576.1, read as the reverse complement.
AACATTTAAACTTTTGACGATATGGGTCTGATGATAAAATTTTTTACCTTGGGGATTTAATGTTTGATTTTTTGTTTAGCAATGTAAGTCATAGTATTTAAGTAATAATGTTTGCCCATGTAATTGCAACAGTGGTACCGAAGTTGACGTTGACAGGGAACGTGTTTGCAAAGCTTTTGATTTTTGGAGAATAGATTCATACGGTTTCCATGTATAAAAATTGTGGGGCCTGTTGTGATGTATGTATCTTATTCAAAAAATGAACCTTAAAAAGCAATTTCCATCCATTTTGCAAACTCATTTTACAAGAGATTATGCACTTGCAATGATAAGAACCCCTATTTCGAATATCATAAAACCCTAGTTTTTCTTCTTTAGAACCCTTAGGAACATCTTAGAATTTCTCTAATCCCAATTACACCCAATATATACACTATCGCAACTGTAATAGGAAACAAATCGCACATTTACGTAGTTCTGCATGCATCATCGATCTCAGTGTCAATTGATCGAGCGCCATTTGATCGATCGAGTAGACCAAAGCTTGAGCGATTGAACTAGTCAAAAACTGTCAAGAGAATAAATAAGGATTTTTCTGAATATTGTCAATCAATAGCATGGTCCAAAACTGTCCAGTGAGCAATTTGTCTTATTCCGAAGAAGTTTGATCGATTGAGCAAGGCAGTCGATCGATTGATGTCCCTTGATTATGTATAGATTGAAGACATTCATTCAACAATATAAGCGTCCTGATGAGCTCCTCTCAAAGGCTTCGATGGTGGCTCATCTATTCTCACTTTTCCTGTCATGTGGCCCACACCTAGGTTGTGGATATGCCTATTTTGGGCTCCTTTCCTACTTCCGGCTTGTGAAATTGATGGATGGAGTGGATTTTTTATGGGCATCATAGTGGGCTAGGAAAGTGGACCTTAGTAAAAAAACATTTAAGCTATATAACCCTCATTTTCTTGGAATGACAAGGATATTTCTCAACAAATGCTTATAAGCCTGGTTAGACCATGCAATTAGAAATAGTGCAAAAACCATTGAAAAATCTCATGTGTTCATAAACATTGCTAAATACTTATTCTCCTCAAATACATGAGCTTAACAATTGAATTGGGAGGGTAATCAACAATGTTGAATTGGTGAGAGATGGAAAAGATTGTGTGGTGCCTTCGTAGTGTGTTGACATTACCAAATTATGTGGGCCCCACCATGATGTATATGTTATATCTGCATTGTCTATCCATTTTGCAAGATCATTCTAGATCATGAGCCAAAAAAATGAGAGAGATCCAAAGCTTGAGTGAACTACATCACATAAAATAAAGTAGTTGGGACAATGATTCTCACTGTTGAAATTTTCTTGGGGCCCTCCATGATGTCTATTTGTCATCCAATCTGTTCATGAGATCACACTGACCTGGATGAAGGGAAAAACAAATATTATATTGATCCAAAGCTTCTGTGGCCCCCAAGAAGTTTTCAATGGAAGACATTCTATTTCCATCCATTCCGCTATCTCATTTTAGGGAATGAGCCAAAAAATGAGGCAGATCTGAAGCCCAAGTGAACCACACCATAGGAAATGGTGGGAATTGAATGTTTAATGTTAAAAACTTCTTAGGGACTATAGAAGTTTTGGATCAAGCTGATATTTGAGTATACCCTTTATACATGTTAGTGTGAACTTATAAACAAGTTAAATGATAGATACACATCCTTGCGAGCCCTCAAAGTTTTCATTTTGAAGGGTGGAACATCATTAACCCCTCTATTTCCCATGGTTAGGTCCACCTGAGCTTCCAAACTACCTCATCGTTTAGCTCATGCCCTAAAATAAGATGGTAAAATTGATGGATGATGTGGATCACACACATACGTCATTGTGGGACCCCATGGATTTTAACGGTACTCATTTCATCTTGATTCCATGTGTGTGGACACTGTTTTGAAGGTGTAATTATGTAGTTATTTTTTTCCCAAATAAACACCCTTCGAAAGTCGTTATTAGCTATTTACCTTCATTTACAGATCTAATTGAAAAAACCAATATCCCTTAAAATTTTACGTACTTCTTCTAACGTAAGACACGCAAGAACCTGGGAGCGATAAGGAATCTCACTTCAGGCCAATGCAAGATCCTTTACGACAAATTACAATCTCGTGTATACTTTCTCTTTCTTTCAATGTAATAATTATACTTTTCTATAACATAGAAAGTGGTGCTGTATTCTTCAATAAAAAAATTTGGTGTTTTAATGATCTTAAAATACTTGATTAATACCACCCAGTCTTTAGAAAAAATTTAACAATAACATCCCACATATATAATGATCTGCACAATCTTCATGCAATTGTCTTCTATATATATATATATATATATATATATATATATATATATCAAATCTTCTTCAAATAGATTATCTTTTAAAACTATGATGTTGGAATTTAGAACAAGATCTACTTCCCTTTTGTTAAAGTCCCATGATATATATTGATACACTATCCTTTGAAGGCTCGAACTTTTATAGCAAGTTGTTATTTGACATGGTATCAAAGCGAACGGTCTTGTTTTCAAATTCTAAGAGCAGCAAATATGCATCCCTAACATATTCTCCCACAATGGCCATTTATTCCTGATATGTTCCCGTGTGGAGTTTCACCCTGCACATGCGCACGTGCAAAGAAGTGTTGAAGTCCCTTCATATACATTGATATCAAGCTTTTAGATCAAGTGGTTATTTGACACCTTGGAAAAAAGAGAAACCCATCTTTCACTTCCACATATCAAAATTAATTTTATCAAAATATTTCTATTTTTCATTACCTAACAACTGTAAGTCTCGAATCATTTTCTAAACTTCGAGGAATTTAAACTAGAAAAAATATTTTAAAATATTTTATGAGGAAAACTCTTTTTCCTTTGTTTTTTTTTTTTTTTTTTGAAATAATAATAATAAAATAAGACCATTTTTAAAATTCTCATCCCTTAATGATTTTAATAATTAATACCAAAAACTCAAGAAAAAATGTTGAAAATAACTAACCATTCAACAACAAAAAAAGGATTTAGTTGCACACCAAAGAATGATGATGGGGACCTACCAAACCAACTAATGTGGGCAAGTCATTGCCCACAATTAGGGGCTTTTTGATACACCTATGACCAATTTAAAAAATGGTAACTCCTTTTCAACATGGTTGGTTAAGCAGTGAAAGGTGGAAATTTTTTTAATTTGTGGTTAATATTTTAACTGGAAATCCTCAAATATATATATATATATATATATATAAATCTCTTAATATTGGTTTGTCTTTTTAACCACTTCCCATATCTCTCCCTCTCCCCTCAATACATAACTAGTGGTGACAATGGGTTGTGTTTAAGCCTGGCCTGTCACTTAAGGCTTTATGCGTGAGCTTGGCCCACGCTTGGCATTGGCCCACCACAGTAGACCCAAGCCCAAGTTCGAGAAGAAATTAGTTGGACTTGGGCCATAAAATCCCCATTTCCAACCTGAATGCTCATCATCTCTCCACTGATCAAGTGGGCCACACATGTAAAAAAAAAAACACTTAAAGAAACAAGATTAATGGTCTACATTCAAGATGCACGGGTTGCTTAATTGAGGATTAAAATGACATTTATAGGATATGAGAAACATGTAATTTAAAATTAAACCGTCCAAATTGTCAACTTTGCTTGAGATAAATAAACTAAACATACTAAACCATCTAAATAGTGGGCCCATTTTAAATGGAAAATAGAACATTATAAAATAGTGAAATAATATTTTAGTTGTTAAATTCATAGATGCCTGAAGGATTGTACTTTGTATATTTATTTTAAAATACTATAATACTTTTTACAATAGAGTTCAAAATTGTTTCATATTAACACGTGTAAAAATTTGTATACAACCAAGTTGCGATCTTCTTTTTTTTTTCAACCTGACAAAAATAAACTTTGTTGCATCCAAACAACCCCTTAGAGATAGAAATATTGCGTTCGTGTTGGGTATAATATGATAATAATCAAGAAGATAATCTCATCTTAATTGTGTAAATTATTCTTTAAAATATAGATTGATTGTAGGCATTGAAGGAGTTAATGTATAGTGAAACCAAACAAAATCAAACCAAACTTTTATATATGTATGATTTAACACAAATATAAAAGCAAACCATGAAGATGATTGGAAGACCATCAATACGGCGCTTTTTCTTAGGGAGTGAAACTTTGTGAGGCTTACTTGTCATGCTTCAAAATTTGGGTGCTTGAGTATAACAATTTGGACCCGAATCCCAAGCCCATGATATAAAAACTATATATACTATCAACATTAAATATCATCATTTCCCTTCTAATACACCATAATCAACATGCCGCCCAAAATAAACCAATACATTAAAAGTTCATATTATTCCATCAATCTTAAAATTTATTTTACCCCAAGTACTTAAGGAATTCAATCCAATGTCCAAATTATTTAAAAAGAAATAACTAAACTAGTTATAAAGCAAATAATTCCACTACGTGTGATGCCGGCAAGAGGTTAATAATAAAAGCCGGCATTTTCATAATATTCCAACGCAATACCCAAAATCATTAAAAACAAGGTCAGCTCGTAGGGTCACTTCACCCCCAAGGTTTGGAAATTCCAAGTTCACATGTAATGAAGAATAATTTAACAACTATAATATGAAATAAAATATAGTAGTAAAATGAAACAACCTGCCACTTGAAATAACTCAATATTAAATAGCAAGTGATTGATAACAATGTGATGTAAAGCGGGTCGTGGACAATTTCATGCCCAAGATGGACCAAAAAAGGGCCGATCGAAGAAGGAGATGATCCAGATCATCAGAACTTAAAACGAAGGTATCTCGCAAACCGTAATGAGCTATCAGACGTACCATATATGATTTTGGGGTAGGGCAAGCTACTTTAGCCGCCCAACCTCGTTATGTCGGGTTGCGCATGCTGAATTTGTGAAATATCATCACATCGACGGTCAAATTCATGTTTTAATTTCATTTTTACTATTTATAGTAAGTTTTAGTTTGGGTATAATTCTTCATCCGTTGGGCTTTAGGAGTTGCACCCAACATGAAAAGTGCTTAGAATAGTTAGGGGAACATCATGGTTCAGCCAAATATGATACTTAGTGTAACACCTCGAACTTTTTAATACTCAAGTATTGAAAGTTCTTGAGTATTACCATGAAATTTAACTTAGTATATACATGTGTACGATACCAATTTAACTAATCCTAACCTTACATTTAAATTATCGTTGGAAATAATCTGCATTCATAGATCAAGTCATCTGACTATTGATTTTTAAGACAGAATCATCATATATCCAAGTATTCTCACTTGTCCATCATAACCGACCGGTCAATCAACTATCAATCGCTAGGTAAAGATATCTGACTGTCCACTTTAAGTTTGGATCACCCGATCATATTAAACTAACTATCTGATCTTTACATCCACTCGTACACGTATCGAATTGAGATTCTGATCCGTTTATCTTGTTCACCACCTATGAATATTCTTAACCCATCATCAGAACTACAATCCGATAAACTTACATATGTGAACAAGTTATTTGAATATAACAGTATACATGTTTTACCTCTTGATCACTCCAAAAAACTAATTTGTGTTCATCCATTTACAAAAATGACCATTCATCCACCTACATACATGATCAGAACACTAACTATCGAGTTTTTCTATTTTTAACATATCATCTGACTATCCATCATATTTGGATCCGCCAAACGGTCCACTCAAATATCGGAATAAACTGCTCAGTTTGAAAATCGTAAGGTATATACCACAATTACCGACTAACTTCTCTATTAAATATATGAAAGTATTAGTTTAGACCTCGGGCGGGATAGCTCATTAAAAAGGCATCTTGGTCATCTATAAGTGATCAATGCCCAAATCGATGTGATGGAAAGAGCACGAAAAATAAAGAATACCTATCAAATTTTAATGCATTTGGATGGTATAGACCGGTGTTACGGATAGTAAAAGTTGGAGAAATAAAAGATGGCAAAATCGTAAATACTCAATGTCATTAACCTATACCATTGAATTCTGGATCACGTGGTTCTCATGATCCATTTCATGTGAAATTTTATACCATACTTATTTATCATAAATTAATTATACATGTCCAATTCCAGCCCTTATATTGTTGTAAAAGTGGCCCAATTGACAAATCAGCCCCTTAGCCATTGATTTTGGTGTCCATTGAGTGATGAAATTCTGTAGGTAATCGTAGTAGGATGTTTACCTTCATATAAATTACTTAAATTACCCATCATATAAACCGATTATGAAATGTGAGAACCCCACTTTAGTAGGAATTTCCTTAGTGGTTTTAGGCTTATCAACTTTTTTTAAATCTAGACCTTCTTATTTACCAACTTTTCACCGTTAATCACAACTCAAACTTGGACCACACTTTGACCTCATATGACTACGAGATCATACAAAATTTAGACCCCGATCTATGATCCTATACTATTGAATGTTGACCACTTTAGAGCTAATTCTTTCCTTTTGGTGCAAAATGTGAAATTTTAAATTTAGGCTTTTTCCACCATCAATCAACCACCAACTTTTGTCCAACCGTGTTTCGATATTGACTATACATTTTTGCCAAAATTGGGCCCTAATCATTAAGCGTGGACCGTTAATTGAGATGAAGTCCGTTTTACCACCCATTAGGAGAATTTTGAAGATAAACCAATATAAATTTTGAATTACCAAGAAAATCATATACCCCAGCTCTATTCGACGTCCCCATCTCTATTTGACAATCACGACATAGTGGATGAATTATATTTCAAGAAAGATCGCCAAAAAAATGTCAAATTGGAGAAACTCAATCCTAGTATGATGTGACACACCCCCTCTCACACGCCCACTCATTTATAAAAGGGGTATGCATCCCCTTCTCCACTCACATGCCCGTACTCCCACATCCATTGAAGAAAGAGAGAGAGAGAGACAGAGAGAGAGAGTCCATACGCCATCATTATCTTCTTTCTCCACACGTATGGTGTCTCCCTCTTGCTCAAGCGATGTCGTGGTTCATATAGAAGCTTTCATACATCGAGTATAGGGTTTATATATAAGGCTAAGATGAGGAATTCCTTTAATCTTACACTAATTTGAGTTGATATGATTTATCTTGTTTTTGCATATTTTTATATTACTGTGATTTTTCATGCAATTGATTGATGGACCATTATCATGTATTTATCCTTTTGGGAATTATGGTTAAGGTATGATTTTAATTATGCATGATTTGTATGAATTTATTTGGGGTGATGAATACAAGCCTCACCCTTTGCCAATTTTGAGAGCGACGCGTGCTTCCACTGTATATTAAGTTAAACTTTTACTCATCTCCCCTTATTTTTGTTGAGTTAGCCTATTTGCTACTCTTCTCTTTTATTAAGTTAGCTTATTATTACTCTTCTCCTTTATTAGGTCACATTGTGCTTCCTCCCTTTATACTTTAGGCATGTATCTTGAAATTCCAAAACCCTCATGGTTCAACTTATTTCTCTATTGATGCAAGTGATGTATTATAGACCTCATATATAGTGGTTTATATATAAACATTTCGGGTAGTAGCCCTCTTGGTCAACATGTAATCCCGTGGGTTGGGTAGTAGTGCACAATCGATGTAAGTAAACCGCCATGCGTGTTAGTATGTTACACCACTTCTCGGGATTTGATGTCACAAATAGTCACTTCATGAACAAATCATGTCACGTAAATCTTCCAATTGTGTGTTGTATCGCCTTGAGATGTTCACATAAATCTATGTTAACATTGGACACACCGACAAATTCCAAAGTATGGGATGCTGGGCGAGCCGAGCTTTTTATGAATTATATTCCACATTGTGATGATCACTATGTATGATGGATTGTACACACTATGTTAGGCATGCATTCATTTGAATTGGTTGCACATACCGATACCACTCATAGTAGTGGAGTACGAGATGTAACCCTCATATTATTTTTATGGATCTCTTGAATTATTGTTAATCTTAAAGGATAACCATCACTATGAGTAGGGCATTGATCATCTCCAACCATACAGACGTTGCAGGTGAAGTGCAGATTGAAGATACAGATGATGATCACTTTATAAAAGACTATTTCGAATAAAGAAGAAGGATAGTATTACATTTAGCTTTATTTATTTTTCGTTGGAAAACTTTGAATAATGTAATAAGCTCTCACTTGAGAGGGCATTAAACAATTAGTTGATTTTATACTTTGAAGGAATAAGAAGTACAATTGATTTTATTCTCGTGAATGGTTACTTTCGTGAATGTAACTGGATATGAAAAAAAAAATGTGCGATTTTGAAGCATTCAATTATAAATTAACACCCAGAATTCTCGGGCATGAGCATATACTTGGGCCGCGAAAATCTAGGGCATTGCACTTACTATTTTTGGCCGAAAACCATACGCACTAGTAGGAATCATGACTATATATAAATAGTAAGTTTACTATTTATAGTAAGTCACGATTTCTAGGAGTTTTAGTTATAGTATGATTCTAAAACTTCTTCCTAAGGTTTATAGCCTTATTTAAAGAGTTGTAAATTTATTTTTCATCATCAATAAGGTTATTTAGAATTTTCTAGAACTAATTTCTATTTTTTCTCGTGGATTCGAGGCATCTCTGTGAGGAGTCCAAAGAAACTCCATGGATTCGGAGTGGTTATCTTTGAGGAAGACGGTGCTCAACCTCTACACATCCTTCCCTGCGTCAATTTAGTATCAGAGAGAGGCTTTTCCCCAGATCTTTGGCTTTTAACGACGGGTTAGGCAACAATCCCATGGATGGTGCTCCATGGAATCATTATTTAACTGAGGCGGCTTTTAAAGCAGCACAGCGAGAGAATCGACAATTCATGCAAGAGAATCAGCAAGTCATGCAAAGGTTGCAGGTTGTCATCAACTGCTTGATGGAAGCTGTAGAGCAACTCCATGGTCATGACGATAATTCGCCAACACTTGTTACTAGAACTCGTAATCGCCCTGATCACAAGATAGTTCCAGCAGTGAACCAAAAGATCATTCTTGAGGAAGGGGGATCTAACAATGAGGAGGTCAACAACATGATCTTCCAAAATCCCAGACAAGGTGGCGATCGGGTAAATCGGACATATTGAGAATTCATGATGAGGGGCAATTTTCCTAGCTTTAATGGCCAACTTCACATCTAGGATTTCCTCAATTGGCTTTCTGAAGTTGAATGATTCTTTGACTATATGGAAATCCCTAAAACAAAGAAGGTCAAACTTGTGGCCTACATTTTAAAGGGCGGAGCTTCAACTTGGTGGGAGCAACTACAACTTGCATGAATGAGACAGACGAAAGCACCGATCTGCATATGGTAGCGGATGAAGCAGTTGTTATGCGCATGATTCATCCCTGGTGACTATGATCATGTCCTATTCCAACAATACCAAAATTATCGGCAGGGTAGTCGATTGGTGAGAGATTACACAGAAGAATTCTACCACTTGGCAGCGCGTAACGATTTGGTCAAGACTAAATCTAAGCAAGTCGCCCGATTCAAAGGTGAATTACGTATGACAATCCAGGATCGGGTCGAACGATGAATGATGTAATCAATTTGGCTACTCAAGCAAAAGCACAACTTTAATGCCCCAACACATGGACTTATCCTACCGCTAGGGTTGCCGAGTCAGATCTATCCCAGGGAGCTTCACAACCTAGAGGGAAAGAACCCATAGGAGCGCGCACTTAACCTCCTGCACTTATGAGCCAAGATTAGGGAAGTAGGCAAGCTAGGCCCTAACGGGAGTATCGACTACACTGATGAAGACCTAAATGTTGAGGAATTAGAGCACATCACAAAGGACGATGCGGATGAGATGGGTTGGGTTTAGTAAGATCATGGCGAGTTGTTCGTCGTGAGGCAACTATTGTATGCTCTAAGGAAAGAAGTATACCCACAACGACATAACATCTTCCGAACTAGGTATATGGTGAATCGAAAAATTTGTGGCGTGATCATTGGCAGTGAGAGCAGCGAGAACATCATCTCAAAGGTCATGGTGAAAAAGTTACAATTAAAGACAACGTCATCCCTCCCTATATACGATTGGTTGGATTAAGAAGGTCAACGAAACAAAGGTAATTGAATAGTGCACTATATCTTTTTCGATTGATAAATATTATGAAGACAAAGTAGTATGCGATGTAGTTGACATGAAGGCCTCTCACATACTACTCGGTCGACCATGAAAATCCGATCGTGATGCCACTCATAAAGGGCGAGATAATGTGTATATTTTCATTAAGGACGGGTGAAAAGTCATTATAGCCCCTATGAATCCAGAGGAGCCACCCAAAACTTCTATAGTGGAAGGTCGTTCTCTCTTAACTATACAGGACTCCATGGAGGAGTCCAAAGAAATAGGACATGCCTATGCATTAATTGTAAAATGGGAGGAACTTGAGCCTACCATCATCCTTGAAAGCCTAAAGCCCTTGTTGCATAAATTTAAAGAAATTTAGCTCGATGACCTTCCTGATGGATTGCCTCACATGCAAGATATCTAGCACCATATCGGTCTTGGCCTTGCGTCCATGTAACACCCTGATTCTCATAACCCCAGCATGATTGCTCGAGAACAAGAATCTCGAGGGTTACGTCATACTAAGAAACTACCATTCATCTAATGTCCAACACATTTCATAATATCAACACATAACTGCTATATAAACTATTTAAATGAGTTCATCATGTGTGAGAGGAAGTAAAGATAAAGCAAGATCCCATAGCAGGGGATTTTTTTAATTACAATTCAAACAAAATACAAAGTCTGAAGCATGAAAGCAAGTAAATCCTAAAATATCAGTTGAGCTTCAACTGCTCAACTATATCAGCATAGAGGCCCTCCTTGCCTAACTCCACCTTAGTCGTCCCTAGGATCCCGTCATAGGTGTCTCCACCGGTCATCAAACCTGCGTCTATTTGGTACAACCGCATGATTGGGTGAGTGAAAAATCAGTGGAAATTTCCCGCAAGGATTCATGCATACCATGTTATTCCAAAATAGTTTAAACCAAACATAATCAATTATAATGAGGATAATATGAACTCAAATGTAAATATATGGATGTATGAATGTATGCTCAAGTCACAGACCTGGGGATGCACATCTACCTGTCAAAATAAAGGGGTCTCCCACGGTAGTAGACTACCTGGAAAAGACCATACAGACCGCTCGCGGTAGATTAACTACTTGGAAAAGGCCATGCAAACGAGTGCCGCCAAGGGTATCTCCTAGAAAAATACACGGGGTACGCCCGACGAGAGTCTAATCCCGGAAAAGCCTCATGTAAAGAAAAAGCACCCAAAGTGGCACAAATGCACATGCTCTGGGAGTTTAACTAAAGTAACAAGACTTACAGCAAATTAAACAGAGTGTGGCTTACATTGAGCACTTGGAAAAGCCCATGTGTCATGCGTGGATGTCATGCACCATGATACTCATGCCTACTTCATATAATTAACAAGGTTGCTTTCATAGACTTTGTCAAAGATCACAATATATTAAACATCCAAGCATGATTTCAATCATAGATTCATTTACATTTTTCTAGGTCCAAATGAGGGCCCATAAATGTAACATGTCAAGTACGATCAATTGTTGGTAAGTTCTAACTATGTTCCTTATAGAAAATAATATTCCACTCACAATCTTCATTATACAATATGTAATATAGAATGAAATGAAATTTCATTACTAATTGAGATATGAATGTAAGGGTTCAATTACCATCCACATGATTCTATACATATTAGATATAAACTAAATGAAGTCTAGCACATGTAAGAAGCAATAATACAGTTTATAAGATGGGTGGAAATAAGATTCTTTATTTCATATTATACTAATAGGAAGGTACATATAGCCAAACAATTTCAAATGTAGCAAGAGAAGTATATTACTAAAATCCTATAAACATGAATTAGAGTAGTATGCTTTGGAACATCCATTAGTAATTATCAATATCAACTAGGCAAAAGGGAGCAAAATTAGTAATTATTCTACTCATTAGGCTTAAAACCAATTTGGATTAAAATGAATGAAAGAAGCCATGTGGGAAATCCCTCACCTTGATTGAGGGTTTCTCTTGATTTGAATCTTCCTATGAGGCGAGTCTATGAGCTCCTGATTTGGAATTGATTGAAGGAAGGTGTCTTTCAAGTGTATCAGTTGTAAACAGCCCCTAAATGAGATATTATAGAATCTCAGTGAGTCTGTATTGAGTTGACTTGGTTGGGGTCCTCAACTAATAACTAGTTGAGCTTGTTTCAAAGGTTTTGTTAGCCACGGGGTTAGATCATGGGTCTATTGAACTCGATGCTTCTCAAAATCACTCACAACTAGTTGGAGTGAACGCCCTGAAAATCGGGGGTCGAGCACAAACTCAACTCCCGAGTTCCAACGCATCACTTATGCAACATAGATAATGATGATTAAATGTTGTCCATATTAGTGCATTAAACATGAATGAGATTATACCAAAATAGCATATCATACTCCAGAGACAAGTGAATTTTGCAAGCAGAAGACTGTATTAGATGTATAAGATATATGAACTGTAGTAAGTCTCCGAAGTATGATCAGGTTACTAGGTTAAACATGTACATGTATACTCCCAAAATGTACAAAAAGAATATACATGTGTGCTCCAAAATACAATCATAATGAGTGTAATGATATCTAGTCAGCATCCCTGTAAGCCCCGTCGATCAGAACACGGTCTACATAGACACGCCTGATAGCTGCATATAGGAGAAACCCTCCTCATCATCCTCAAAGTCCGGCTCCGCCTCGCAGGCTACGCCATCATCTGAACCTACAATAGGGTCTGGTTGGTGTGTACAACACCGTCCCGTAACATGGGAGTGAGTGATCAACTCAGTGGAACAATAAAGCAAAGGTTAACATGTTATCAATTCAGTCAAGCAGTAATGATAAAACAATACAATCGAACATCCCTAAGTACTCTGATTAATGCAGGAATGGTATGTATAAATGATGCATGCCCTCACTTGCACTCCCTCAGCGATCGTCATCTAACAGTCGCGCATGTCAGTCACTTCCTCGTGCTCTCTACACATTACCAAATGACACATGCAATGCGGTGCATGAGTATGATTACCAAGTTCTTATTAGTCCTTTTTATACAGCAGGATTGGGAAGCTAAGGTACCTCCCTTATATCAATTCCAAAACGATGATCCATTCTAGGGTCGTCAGTCCTAGTAAATCTCATACGATGTTACGGTTCTGGGTCGCTACAAAGGGCTCGTCACTTTATTAGTGTATGCCTAGTTTGTACTCTGGTTGTTACGGAAAGACTCGTCGCCTCAACGCAGTCTCAGAGTACACTCGAGGTCACTACCACCCACACCTTACCAACTGGCAGTCTATTTTCGAAAGCTCGTCACTAACCCGACTGGGGACCACAGCCAGGCTGCGCAAGGGTAGACCGACAGCTCGAATACAGTGTCCCATACCACCGTATTCGGCTCACGAGTTTGGGTTGCTCACTGGTCACTACGGGGAGGCTCGTCACCCCAGCGTAGGCTGACAGCTCGATCACGGTGTCCCATACCACCATGTCCGGCTCATGAGTCTTAGCGGATCAAGGTACCAAGGTTAAAGGGGCCTTTCACTGGTGAGTTTGGTACCTTAGGTTCAAGCAGTAGCGTCCATATATGGTGAACATACATTGGGTCAATCGGGTTACTTGACGAGTTCGAATGGTACGAGCACACGTCGAATTGATCGACATGAAGTGCACGAGCACTCCATGTGGCCTAACCATTGTCGACAACCGAAGTACGGCTCGGACTCATCGAACACGTCCTGTGTGGCGAAACAACCTTAGCCACCAAAACAGGGCCTGTTACCGATTGCCTGGACTATACTATAGTCCCAAACACATACGGATATGAGAAATATGTACACATGACAATCATACAACATTTAACAATCAATGTAAACATGGAAAGCATTTGAATGTATAATGAAACACATATAACATGCCATTCTACATATACGTATTCTACACAAACCACGCTATTTAGATTACAACAATCTTGAAGGAATTTATGCATATAACTACGGTAGTTGGGAATCCTATCCCAACAACCCTATTAAGTACAATTCATCTAACTACTTCACATACAGTCATTGTGTCACACACTTATACTACACATATCAACATACACAACACATGTTGATTATAACATATATGTGGACAAATCCTCGCAACAAGGAGTTATCACGCACATAACAATTCATGTATTTGAATTCCATAGACATGGCAGACACAAATCATAATTCCATGTCCATTCAGACATTTCAACAAACACATAGACTGCACACTTTAACATACATGTATTACACTAGTTATAACATATATCCTAGTAAGCTTTTTTACAAAGGAGTTGCCACATACACAACGAGCATACATTCATGGTTAATAATCATGGCAAGCACAGATCCAAATTCCATATTCATTCAATCATATCAACAAACACATGGAATACACTATATTCAACTCAATTCATATATATGTGTAAAGTACGGGAAACGTCGTATTTAAGCATGTGATAGCAATCAAGTCAGTCATAAATCATTAACTGACATTGAAAGCCTTGAAAACCATAACCTAAACATTTTAGTCCGCACCTTTCGCCGGTAAACCCGTACCGAGCTCAGTTTGAACACTACGTCTTTGTCTATGGCACAACGGCTACCTGAATCACGAAATAGATTAGCTATTTCGTCGATATCTCTATTTGGATTTCTAAAACGAGATTAGGGTTAGGATTTCTTACCCAAATCGAAACCGAAACAAGTTGAGTAGCGTAGTAGAGAAGCGAAACAGCGTGTGGAGTTGTGAGAAAAGATCACAACAACAATCCCCAAGAATCTTTCCTCCTTCCTTCCTCTTTTCTCTCCTTTTCTTTCTCTCTCACCTAGGATTTCTAAGAAATTCGTATGGATTGGGAGTGAGGGGGTTTAAGGGCTATTTATAAGCACATAATCGATGTCAATGGCCCCAGGGCCAAGGTATACTTAGGTTATATCCAAAGAGCGTCTGTTTCAGCCCAACGGAGCACTTCTGGTGGCCCCTTTTCTGCGTACGGTCAGACTTAAGCTCCCTGACATTGGATCTAGGTCAGGCTGAGTTTTCGTTTCGATCGAGTTTGCAGATCGACCGTGGCGGACCAGTTTCAGTTTAACGGTCACGGTCACTTGATCAGGGTCACAAGTACACCGACATGTGTGGTACATTTCTCCTGATCCGAGGGTATATTTGGGTCAGATTCTGACGGTCTGAATCCTTATATTTGGCGCGCAAGCGACACGACTTAGATTACTTAAATTCGAATTTTATTTCTAAATATTTTCATGTTTCTTACACACTTCGCTCCAGGCTCAAGTTGTGCATTTCTAGACACAATTAAGACTTGATTTCCGAGGGGATTGTGAAGTCCAGTAATGCGGTCATAACTGTATAGTTTCGTGATTATCGGACACTCGACGTGCGGTCTAGGTCCGATACGAAGTTTCAAGGTGCTCCCGAGAGCAACTGAGTTTAGAGATTGATCCTAAGTTTTAGGGTATTGTAGCGGTATCGATTCTACTCGTTTTAGGTCTTGCGGTTTGTATTTAAAGTGATTAGGGCCCATTGCACAGAGAATCTAGTTTAGCGTTAAATTAATTCTCGTTTAGTTTCTAAAGGATTTGGTCCTATTTGATTTCTGCCTGAGATGGTACTTGGGCCTTTGTAGTTTGTATAAAGAGTGATCCAAGCTATTAATACTTAACTAAATTACGCCCTAATTACAACAAAATAAGGTCCTAGGGCAGTTCTACGTCCAAGGACATCCATTGCCAAGTTGGAAAAAATCCGGGATGTTACATGGAGTCAGCTTGACTCAGCCAGAAAATTGACTGAGTTAACCTGATAAAGAGCATTGAGCTGACCTAGTTGTGAAAAATGATCGGGTCAGTCCCCAAATGGCCAAACCTGTAACACCCATGGCTGGGCTGAAGCTTAACTAGGCGAACTACAACCCAGGCCCAATTGAGTCGAAGTTTTACCTCCCAAAACTGAACCTGAGTCACCGACTCAATGTTAGCTCATCCTAGCCAGGTTTCTTTAGCTAGCAGCGTGCAACTGTGTGAACCCATCTGAGATCCGATTATAGTGTTGGTCACTGGCAAGGTAGGTCGATCACAGCCATGGGTTCCAATCTGGAGTTTCCATCCAGATATGTAGCTGAGTCACTCAACTCGTGACCGAGTTGAGGTGACTGTGAATACAGTCAACCGAGCAAATGGACTTTAATAATAGTTGAGGGAGGATTTTCGAGATTACCCGATCAGGGTCGATGTTGGATGCAAGAAAGGGGTCTGGATGAGGTGTGCGTCTCTCTGAGCCTGTCGAAAATCAGGAAACTCGCCACCGGACCTGATTCTGGTTGCAGTCAGAAGCTTCCGAGTTGGACAGCGACTAGAAACTCGTTCCAGTTGTTGCTTCCACTCCCAAACTCCCCTGATTTCTCTCTTTCTATCTTCTCTCTATTCCTTCTCCTACCCTCAAAATCTCATCTCACACTCTCTGTCTCCTTTACTGCA
This sequence comes from Magnolia sinica, assembly GCF_029962835.1. Lineage (NCBI taxonomy): Eukaryota > Viridiplantae > Streptophyta > Magnoliopsida > Magnoliales > Magnoliaceae > Magnolia > Magnolia sinica. The sequence continues at coordinate 87,746,832 of NC_080576.1, read as the reverse complement.
GGCGGGTCACGTAGCCGAGTCGGGTTGCAACTGGTTATGCAACTCACTCCAGCGGCGCTAGGTACTCCAGCAATCTCTCTTTCTATTCTCTGCTTTAGTTTTCCTTGGGAGTCACCTAACACGCGGCTACTTATAGCCATTCTTATTTCTAGACCTTTCCACTGCTAATCCCAAAGATTAGCTTGCAGTTAAAACAGAGCAGGCGAGAACACTCACCATCAGGGTCTCTCACACCACTGATCATGTGCACGGGCATCTAATTTAAGTTTGGATAGGTATTAAAGAGAGTGGGCCATGAGATGGACGGCTTGGATTTGAGAAAGGATCGTCCCATCGAGATCTGTTGCTGATAGTTAGATCGGGTAGATAACCCGCTGATCATGGCATTTTTACCACAGTCGGGTTATCTGTCGATCCGGTGCGTTCAGTAGGTTTGGATGATGCTCAAAAGGTAGGTGTGGTCCACCCGACGGTGAGTAGGGACAGTTGGTTACTACATTAATCCAAGAGAGGCGGTGACTCGCGTCCATACGGCATCTCGCCAAAATATCGTTTCTCTTATGAGATTTTCACAAAACCTAATCTCAACGTCCTGGATTTGCTTGATAGAAGCTTCCAGAGGACGAGTGATGGCTGAGATTGGGAGTTGCTAAATGTGGAAAGCAGTGGGGCTGAGTGCGATCTTCCTGCGTACGTGGCACCCATCCGATGACTCCCAACGGTTGGTTCTGCCAGAGGAGCGACGGACGTGGATGTACTCTCCTCGTCAGCGACCTCTGCTTGTATTGTCTTAATTAGTCATTAATGGGGACGATGCAAGTGGTTTTCAATGGTGGTTCTAAACGTTGTTAGGGTCGACTTTGTTGAAGTGATAAATTCCCTTGATATATATTGATACACCACACCATACTCTGAAAGCTTAAGCTTTTGGAGTGAATGGTTGTTTGACAGACCGAACCCCACCTATCAAATGGACAGTCTGGATTAAGTTTCTGTATTCGGAAAAATGTCCGTTTGTGTCATCAAATGGACGGCCCCGTTTGAAACAGCGTCGGGCGGGAGTCCATTTGAAAATTTTTGAGATTTTTGGCTTTCATTAGGTCAAAGCTCCTTTGATCCGATGTGGTGGTCTCATGCGCGTCATGTGCACCTCATCTGTACACATGCATAGGTTAAATGTGGGGTCCACATCATGATTCAGGCCGATCAACACCATCCATTGGTCTTAAAAGGCTCCCTACTAGCTACAAATTAAAATGGGCAAGTTCAAGTATTTGAGTATTTACCCTTTTTAAGAGTTTAAGATCCTTATTTGTAGGTTATCATGGGTCCTGATCATTAGTGGGTGGAATCTGAGACGTACGTTCCTTGTACTAGGTTTATTAACTGTCCTGGGTTGAAGATCAATCTATCTCCATCCTTGTAAGGGGGTCCTACTTGCGAATTTATCCTAGATGAGGGTTGATCATTTCAATTGGGCTATTAGTTTCTATTCTCGATCTTAAGTTAGTAATCCTAAGGCATGTTTAAAGGAAGATAGAATATTTCTCAGTATTGGGACCTTATTACTGGGTTTAGTTTTGATCATAGTGTTGAAAAGTGGGGTGATTCGTCCCATCTCAAGTTGAAACATATGGTAAAATTTAAGGGTCGTTACACATGTCTAGATCTCTATAGCAACACCCGAGTATAGAAAATACGGGGTGTTACAGTCCAGCTTACCCAATCGTCCTCACTATCAAATGAATATGAAGGAGTGCAAAATTCTGCAGGGGTAAGTGGAGGAACTGATCCATAAGGGTCTTATTTGAGAAAGCGTGAGCCCATGCGCCGTACCAGCTCTATTAACTCCTAAGAAAGATGAGAGTTGGCAGATGTGTATCGACAGCTGAGCCATCAATAAAATCACTATAAAATACAGGTTTTCCATACCATGGCCAAACGATATGTTGGACATGCTTGAGGGTGCAAAGTTATTCTCTAAGCTAGATCTAAGGAGCGGCTACCATCAGATTCGAATATGGTCGAGTGATGGGCGAAAGATGGCTTTTAAGACCAAGGGTTGTACGAATGGATGGTCATGCCCTTCGGTCTTTCAACCGTGCCTAGCACTTCATGAGGTTAATGAACCAAGTTCTGAAACCATTCATTGGGCGGTTCATTGTGGTTTATTTCGATAATATTTTGATATACAGTCAGGACAAAGTAAGCCATATGGAATACCTCAAGAAGATCCTTTAAGTACTCACTAAAAATAAAATGTATCTCAATTTAAAAAAATGCAGCATCATAAATGATAGCCTATTATTTTTTAGCTTTGTCGTGACATTCAAGTGCATTCGGGTGGGATGTTGAAAATGTGAAGGCAATTAATGAATGGCTGGTTCCCACAAACATTCACGAGGTACGAAGTTTTCACTAACTGGCGACATTCTATCGTCAGTTCATGAAGAATTTTAGTACCATCGTGTCACCAATCAAAGATTGCATGAGGAAGGGGCAATTTTAGTGGACTGACGAAGCCGACGGGTGCTTTATTGAAATTAAGCACATGTTGTCCACAACCCCCAATTCTTGTACTTTCCAACTTCGATAAACTATTTGAAGTCGAATGTGATGCCTCGTATGTCAAAATTGGGGGAGTTTTATCTCAAGAAGGTAGGCCAGTAGCCTTCTACAGTGAAAATCTTAGCGATGCAACAAGAAGTGGTTGACCTATGAGCTCAAATTGTATGCAGTGGTCCAAGTATTGCGGCATTGGCGACACTACTTAATAAAAATGGAGTTCATTCTTTACACAAACCATCAAGCTCTCAAATTTATTAATAGCCAAGCTAATGTGAATTGTATGCATGCTAGATGGATTTCGTTTTTGTGGGAGTTCACGTTTGTTCTGAAACATAAGTCTGGACAGCAAAACAAAGTGGTTGATGCACTGAGTCACCGTGAAACTTTGTTAGTTACTATGAACAATGAGGTTGTCGGGTTCGAGCGCCTTAAGGACATATATGCCGACGATGACGACTTCAATGATGCATGGGTTAGATGCCAAGAAGGTCACCCCAGTGATCTCCATATGCAAGACGAGTTCCGTTTTAAAGGGAATCGACTATGCATCTCCAAAAGCACGTTGAGGGAGCAGATCATTCAGGAACTACATGGGGGTAGTCTTAGTGGACACCTTGGACGGGACAAGACACGGGCTCTTATTGAAGAACAGTATTACTGGCCACAGTTAGTACGTGACGTGAGTAGAGCGGTGTAATGTTGTCATGTTTGTTAGGTCTCTAAAGGGTAGTCTCAGGATACGGGACTTTGCACCCCGTTACATGTACCTGATGGCCCTTGGGAGGACCTATCAATGGACTTCGTATTGGGTCTCCCACGAACACAGCATGGCATGGATTCAATGTTCGTGGTGGTAGATTGTTTTTCAAAGATGACACACTTCATCCCATCTAAGAAGACCCTCGATGCAACGTACGTGGCGAATTTATTCTTCAGAAAGGCCATGCGACTACAAGGGGTCCCCAAGACTATCACTTCTGACTGTGAAACAAAGTTCATTAGCCACATCTAGCGGACTTTGTGGAACCGGTTCGGTACATGACTTCAGTTCAGCAGTGCCTACCACCTATAGACCGACGGACAAACTGAAGTTGTGAATCGCATGTTAGGGAACCTCCTTTGATGTATTTCAAGAGAAAAGAGAAGCAGTGGAATTTAGCCTTGTCTCAAGTAGAGTTTGCATTCAACAATATGGTGAACCGCTCGACAGGGAAGTCTTTATTCCAAGTTATTGATGGCTGAGTGCCTCGCCACACACTTGACTTGGTCCCTTTGCCCAAGCTCCCAAGCATGAGCATTGCAACGAAAAATATGGCAGATAGGATTATGGGTATTCATGCGAAGGTCGAAGCCAAGTTACATACCTCAAACAACAAGTACAAAGAGCAAGCCAACAAGCATCGGCAATGAAAGGTGTTCAAGGTGGGCAATCAAGTTATGGTCCATCTACACAAGGAAAGATTTCCAACCAGGACGTACAACAAATTGAAGAATAAGAAGATTGGGCCGATACTAATCCTCGAAAGATTAATGATAACGCGTACATTATTGATCTTTTGGATGACATAGAGATCTCGCGTACCTCCAACGTCACGGACCTGATCGAGTATCATGAACCGAAGTAGGACGAGTTCTTTTGAAGTAAAGGGGACTGATGTAGAGCAGGTCACAGATAATTTCATGGCCAAGATGGACCAAAAAAGGCCCGATTGGAGACAGAGATGATCCAGACCATTAGAATTTAAAATTGACATATCTCACAAACCAGAATGAGCTATCAAGCGTACTATATAGGAGGATTTTGGGGTAGGACGAGCTACTTTAGCCACCCAACCCCGTTGTCTCGGGTTGCGCATGTTGAATTTATGAAATACGATCAGATTGACGGTCGAATTCCTATTTTAATTTCATTTTTACTATTTATAGTAAGTTTTTGTTTGAGTATAACTCTTCATCCGTTGGGCTTTAGGAGTTGCGCCCAACATGAAAAGTGCTTATGAAACCCCAAAATCTGAACTCATCATAAGTGATGTAACTCCAAAATCTGAACAATCTACGTGAAGCAGCACCTCATGAAACCCTGGGCTCAATTTTTACTTTAATCCAAAACTTTAGTGGGCCATGAATATATATATATATATATATATAGATATATATATATATATATATATATATATATATATATATATATATATATATATATATATATATATATATCAAAAGCACGGGCCAAAAAATGAGGCCGATCCAAAGCTCAAGTGGGCAACATTAAAGGAAACAATGGGTACCCACTGTTAAAACTCAAAAATGGTTTGTAACATTACTAGAGTTAATCATCTATTTATAGACTTTTAGCATATTGTTATTTAACCCTTGAAAGAGATTATACATGGTAGAAGCAAAATTAGATCTACTCCTAGGCATGCATAGCTAAGAAAAAATATAAAAATCCACCTTTCAACAGAGTTTGAAAGAGGAAGATGATTGAAGTGGCACTTTTGACTCATTGCGATAACTGCAACCAGTGTGCCGAGAGTTTCTATTTTACGTGCCAAGGAAATTTCCCCAAAGTGTGGAACTCTAAGACTTCATTGATAACTCATAAGTATTCATAGACTTATAGTCTATTACCTTATAGCTTTCTTTGTCATAGAGTGATATTTCGATGGCAGTCATTATAAATTACTTTATCAAGTAGCACCCACAACGTATTTGCACAAACACCAAAGGACTTTGACTAAGTTAAACCTTTAAGACCGTTTGTCACACTTAAGCCTTTTTATGTGCACACTTAACAAGCATGTATGAAATTGCCCCACTCATGCTGCCATATACACTTCTTCATATTGCCTTAAGGCCCACTATTTTAGAGCTAACTATATCCCATTGCTATGATTGATTAATTAAAAAATAAATTAAATTTATTGATTTTACAAAATAATACATATGATGATTTTCGAAATCGGTTGTTTAATAAAAGGAATTATAAAAATAACCTTGTTCAACCATGTTAATTAGCTATTATGATTCATGAGAGAAGACTAAACTTGTAAGGGCTATAGGTTGTTTGTTGAGAATCCTAGTCCTTATAGGAGACTTGATTGGCCACCCAATTCACGATGATCCACTTAAAAGGATCACATATTGGTGAATCAGTAATTAGTCAAGCCCACATTTGGACCCAAGTTCCTCTTAAGTCTAAAGATAAACATGACAAGCATAGGAAGTACAACCTAATATAGATAATAAAATCTAGTTTGACTTTTCAGATCCAGTTAATGTGTAAACATGCATACACTTATATGTTTGGGGTGCAATATCCAACGGTAGAGACTAACCATACACCCAACAGTCACACCATGTATATGTTATCCCAACTTGTTTGTTAGCCATAATAATATTCTATGTTTATGAAGAATCAAACAAGTTAGGCCTGTAAGTGATAAGTTATATATCTAGCACCCCAAATTGTCAAATTTTGTTATGCCAAAACACTTCAATATGGTGGACTTGTTTTGATAGATGGAAAGTTCACCTTCAAGTTCAAATTGATGGAAAATTCACCTTCATTTGAAAATGAGCGTGTTGTTATCTACATCGACGGTATATGTGCTACATGTATGCATGTTCAACTATAACAACAAGTTGAAGTTCAACAAGTCGAGGTACTCAAGCTCAAGTGCATCATTACTTCAATCCTCAAGCTTAAAGTTTAAGCTTAAGTTAAAGTTCAAGTACACTACTTGAAGCTCGAGTACATTTTCTCAAGTCTCAAGATACAAGTTCGAGACAAGTTCAAGAATTCAAGGTCAAGCTTCATGTGCTTCAAATTGTCCTATCTACCGAAGCGACCGATGGTTCAATTTCAATACTCACATTTAAGGTATACATGACCCTAGAAAGACCTTAGGATTAGTCATTATCATTGCATATTTAATTTGGGTCATTGTATTTAATTTAGGCTTTGCTTCGACTAGTCCAGGCACTGGCTCGACCAGTCCAAGTTTTTTCTCGACCAGTCCAGATTTAAATTCAAATTTTTAAAATTTTCTACTAGGTATTCGACCAGTTGAGTACCCTACTCGACCGGTCGTGGAGACTAGTTCAACCAGTCAAGTGTGACTCGACTTGAACTCCACCAACGTGATTTTTATTCACTCGACCAGTCGAGCGTCTGTTTTATCTGATCACGCCAGAAAATTTGAAATGTCGTTCGGCTAGGACCAGTTGAGCCAAACCCAGGACTAGTCGAGTGAACCGCTTTGCAGCCTATAAATAGTGGACTTTTCTCAGAATTTTTCATTCATTCCAATCCAATTCAAGCCACCACTCTGAGAGATAAGTCCCCACTATTGAGAAGTTATTGTGAGGTATTTAAAATTTATTTTAATAGCTTTTTGATTTATTTAATTTCTTGATCTCTTGATTCCATTTTATTTGATTTAAAAAAGGGATTTTGATTTAACCCTTTATGAGATCCAAGAAATTGAATCCAAGTAGTTTAAGGTTGGATTTAATTTAAAATTCATCTAGACTTAGAACCCCTTCTTCTGTGAGATTGAACTGTGAACATCTTCATCTACAAAGAAGCAGTTTTACCGGCTACATCAAAGATCTTTCTTTAAATATGTATTGATTTTATTTTCTATATTTTTAGCTTGTGAGATTCAGCCAAGAAAATCTCTATTTGTGGTTTTGACTGAGATCAGCCAGGAAAATCTCAGTGTGGGGTTTTTTATTGTTTAAGCCCATTAAAAAACACATCTGTAAAGGTTTTAAGGTGAACCTTGGAAAACTTTCCTTCTTAGTGAAAGCCAATATCCCGTGGGTGTGGATATTGGGAGTGTAGTTATGTGGCTATTTTGAACAATTGGTGTACACACATGAACCACTATAATTCTTGGAGTTGTGGTGGATGATTGTATTTATTTATGTGTATGAATGTTGTAATCTATTTTATGCTTTTGTAGTGAATGTTGTAACTGTTATGTTTATTTCTTTTTCCTCTAAATCAGTTTGAGTTTTTGATACTCACAAACGTTATAGAAATTAGGTTGTCCTACCATAAGCCATTGGTTTTTGGTATAAGGTTGTCCTTGGAACAACGTTTGTATCAACCTCTCAATACTTATGCATTTGAGGTTGCTTTATATTTTTGTTATTTGTGTTATATTTTCACATTTTATTTTTATTTGGCATAGTCCCCCCCCCCCCCCCCCCCCCCCAAGGACTTGGTGCTCGCCCTTTTCAAGGCCTCACAATGTTTTTCACTTCAAAGTTATTGTATTTCATTATTTAAGGATATAAAGACCTCAAAAGCTTTTAAACCAAATCAATCCCAACCATTTCTATTTCACATCTATGTTGTTTTTACCAATTCAATCAAACTAGGCCACACATGTAAGTGAGGGCATGGATTGATTATTTGTGTGAGAGTGACATGTATGGGTGTGCTAGAGTCTGCTCGACTCAGAGGTTTTGATTGAACCACTGGTGTCCCTAGTGTCGAGATGGACATTTTGGAGACGAGACTGGGATCCAATTATCCTCTTAACCACTGGTTTGCACTCCATTCAAGCAATTTATGAAAGGGTGGGGGTTAGCCCTTCCGAATGAGTTCTTTTTGCCTTGTGATGATAAATGTGATTCTACAACCTTAAGGACTTTTTGTTTCGTCAGTCTTTATATTTGTATGCCTCTCAAATTAACAAGAATGTATAGATAAATGAAAAGTAGATAAATACGTTTCGTGTGAGTCCTCGAGCTCTTCTTCGTATGTTTTTTTTTTTTACACACTCACACACACCCCCACACACGCCGTAGTGGGATTTCACCACCTATGGATACTCAAACCCTTGACCAGGTGTTGAAACTCCTGAGAGTCTAACACCGAAGAAAGAGTAAGGATCCTCTCCTTCTTTGTATGTTCCTTTTATAGCTCGCCAAGGCGATGAAACCCCTTACTGGGCTTTCTTGTTTCTTCTGAATCCTTCTCATTCACGTCACAATTCTAAATATTGTGATCCCCTTGAATGTTCTAGAACTGACGGCTTGGATTGGGAAGAAAGGACTCCTAGCCAAATATAGACTTGTTAACTTCCTGGATCTTCTTCTCGTAGTTGATTCGTCGCGGAGATATTCATGGCTCACTATATATTAAGGTTGGAACCACCAAAGTTTCTCTGATGAAGACAGTCAAACCAAGATCCGCGAACCTCAAGGGTTAGACCTAGACCGATCATGGTCAGTCAACATCTCCGCTGATGGCCCACCTTATCAATTTCGAGGTGTTGGATAGTCCAGATCAAACCAACCCTTGCATTTAACCACCCATGCGACAATGGTTTATAGTGAGGTGGGATTTGACACCCGATATTGATCTATTATCGGGCCAAGTTAGATCTAGTTCTCTCATTCTCTTAATGCCAATTAATGTGTGGAATGGGGAACTTGATTGAACTGATGTGTCTGTCTCTCTCGTCTTAGGTCCGAACCAAAGCTGGATTGGCTTGGGCATAGGTCCGATCTCCTGATATTTAGAGCCTTCTTAAGTAATGCTGCCTCTCCGAACGTTTCTGCGAAGATCTCCTATTTTGGAAGGATTATGAGACACCACCTCATCAAGAATTTCATTGCCATATCTGTGATGAGATCCATTCTCTTGGTGGGTCTTTTATAGCCATGTAAGGCACATTGCTTCATAAATGGGCATGTCGATCATGACCACATGGCATGTGATGATTCATCCCCCTAAAGGCATGCATAAAGGTTTGTGCCACGTATTAATAACAAAATGCATAACGTCGAAGGAAACTCAACTGAAGATCTCTTCAAGTGCGAGTACATTTTCCATGTGTGCCAAACACGCAGTGTCACCACATGACAATTCTCTATTGGGATCACATCAGGGCACCAAAATGGGTGTAAACATATGCAATAATGATGAATAGTGAATAAAGCATTGATGAAGAAAATTATATAATTCATTGGACTAGAAGCACAGACTTTACAACAATAATAGGGAAGGAGTGTAATTATCTACTAGCTAAGACCGTATTTCTTTGAAGGGTACTCTGATAAAGCAGTATCATAATCATCTAAGTCTCGTCCCAACTAGTTCGGGTTGACTACATGAATCATGTTATGTTATTCCACTCTATAAATGATCCCTTAGTTCAACAAGAGCCCATCAAGTCTTTTCTTACCTACCTCTAACCATGTCCTTTTAGTCCTTCCCCTTACCCCTTTAGGGCCATCAACTTATACTAATACACTCCTAATCAATGCAGTTCTTGGTCTTTGTTATTGTGTATTACAAATGTCTAATTTATGAGAAGGTTTGATATTATCAATCAAACTATAGGAATATGCACCCACATATTCTCTGTCAAGAAGCTTTCATTAATATTGAAAACAAAATACATTCTAAGTTGTGATCTGACACAAACCCTTAATTACATTCCTTAGAAAAACCATTAATTAAGAGGTAAAACAAGAGAAAACTAATCTATTACATGATACAGAATATCCGATGCAAATTATGCATAAATGTCCTAATTCACAATCCTTCGTCTTTAGAGCGTCTAGATCATCGATCAGACTAAGGTACCAGCAGTAGCCTTTATCTTTAAACATCTTGTATAACAAGTTGGGCGTCAGAATATTGGGAAATAATGTGTATTACATGTCTCGAGAGGCATCAACTTTAGATAGCCATGTAGTTTTGTGGTGTACACAAGCGTGAGCATTTCAGTATTGTTAGGGGTCTCACATGATAGAGATGATAAAGAGAATGTATCAAGTTGCATGTTAGTGTTTGTCTTCTTATAGTGACGGGGTGAGTGAGTGACAACAAAGGGCTTCCCAGTTAGGAGAAGCTCGAGTGGAGTTCCTTCTATTAAGTAAGGCAAAGAAGAACTCTTAGGGTAGGTATAAATACTGAAGCAAAGGGCGAGTGAATTGGTTAGGCAAGGCAAGGGACATGAGGCATCGCTGATTGAGAATATAGGCCTCACTGATTAAGAGAAAAGGCTTTACCGATTCAGAACACCATAAATAAAATCTCAAGCAAGCAATACTAAGCACCTGGCAAAAGGGATACATGTGAATGAGAAAAATTAATCTTATTCATAATACCTATTGTCCTTGAACAATGGTGCTTAGCATCTAGCAAGGATGTTGCAATGGTCTATGCCTAGGCACAAAGCCCTATCCCTCTGAAAATTTAGTGCTTGAAATTTTGGCTTCCCCTGTAAGGTTTATGCATAGCGAAGAGCCTTCTCAATGTGAGTGAAAGTGTTCAAAGTAGTGGGACTTGCCTCAACTATGAGATGAGTGTTGGCATCTTAAGCTCCTAGAGTTAAAGAGAGTCACAAAGTCTAAGAGCGAGCCCCATAAATGATGTGATGAGGAATATTAGTGCTTGTTTGTCATCTCTACTCTAATCCAATAAGAGTTTTTCAAATAAGAGCTACTTTAATAAGCTCCGTTTGTTCTAGCTCTTGTTTTAAATAAACTCATTTGGTAAAATCATATTTTTGAACTTAAAATATATATATATATATATATATTTAAAATAAGCACATATGAGTAAAACATTTAAATAAAAGGTTTTTTTTAAGGGTAGTTGATACTATTTTTAAAAATTGCAACAAATTCATTATAAGAGCAATGTAGACTGTTGTTTTGTTATATCTCACAATAGATGTATAGTGCTCCAAATGGTAAAAGAATGGATGGATACAATCTTTATGTTTTAAGACATTTGGGGCCGTCTATTATATAAGACACTGGATGTGGATCGTCCATCATATGGGCCTACCTTTGATGCCCATCATGTGGGCCAAGCCTTCAAAGTGGGTCATCCATATACGAGGCTCATCTTGGATATGGACCATTCATCATTAGGGGTTAACCTTTGACACGGACTATCCATTATGTGGGGCCCAACATTAATGATAATTGCCCTTTATGTGGGGCTCTTCAATGTCCACTGCCCTTCACATGGAGTCCATATTCGATGCGTCCATCATGTAGGCCCCTTCTTCGAAAGTGGGTTGTCTATCATGTGGGGCCCACTTTTGATGTCTACCTTCCATCAATCAGGGCACACCTTCTATGTGGATCATCCATCATGTTGGGCCACTTTTGATATGGGTCGTCCATCATCCCATAGCTTAGATGTGGACCATCCATTAGGTGGGGTCCACTTGATGTGGATTGTCCATTGCGAGGAGCCACCCTTTGATGTGAGCCATCCATTATGTGAGGCCCACTCCATCCATTATGTGGGCCCACCTTGGTGTGGATCATTCATTACATTTATTATGTGGGCCTACCTTGATGCGGACCATTCATTATGTGGGCCCCACCTTCAATACCGACCGTTCATCATGTGGGCCCACCTTCAATGTCCACCATCTATCATGTGGGTCCCACCTCTAATGTGGATCGTCCATTAGGTGGGGCCCACCTGATGTGGATGGTCCATCATGTTGGGCTACACTTTGATGTGGGCCATCCATCATGTAGGACCCACCTTTGATGTGACCGTGCATTATGTGGGCCCACCTTGATGTGGACCCTTCATCATGTGGGCCCCACCTTCAATATGGGTCGTTCATCATGTAGGCCCACTGTGACGTCCACCATCCATTATGTAGGTCCCACCTTTGTTGTGGATTATCCATCATGCGAGGCCCACTTGATGTGGATAGCCCATCATGCAAGGCCATATTTTGATGTAAGCCAGCCATCATGTGGGACCCACCTTTGATGTGAACCATACATTATGTGAGCCTCCTTGATGTGGAACATTCATCATGTGGGGACCAACCTTCAACATGGGTCATTCATCATGTGGACCCACCTTAGTGTGGACCATTCATCATGTGAGGACCAACCTTCAACATGGGTCGTTCATCATGTGGGCCCACCTTTGGCGTCAACCTTCCATCATGTGGTCCTACCTTCAATGTCCACCACCCATTATGTGGGTCCCACCTTTGATGTGGTCCATCCATGAGGTAGGGCCCACTTGATGTGATCATCCATCATGTGGGGCCACACTTTGATGTGGGCCATCCATCATGTGGGGCCACCTTTGATGTAACCGTGCATTATATGCAGCCACCTTGATGCAGACTATTCATCATCCAGAGCCCTAGCATAAATATGGGTCGTTCATCATGTGGGCCCACCTAAAGAGATTATAAAGAAAAGAGAAGAGAGCAAGATGGAAAATATTTTAAAATTTTAAAGACAAGCTTGTCTCAAAATTAACTAAAAATATCTAATGCTTAAGTCAAATAAGCTTTTAAAAAGAGTGATATCTCCATTGCTTAAGTTTTAAGAGGGTTTTTTTTTTTTTTTTTGCTAGTTTTTAAAAAGTTTAGTGGTAAAATTAGAGCTTTATTAAACAACCTATTTTCAAAATAAGAGGTTTTTTTTTTTTTTTTTAATGAGCAAATAATCTATTATTAATAGAGATGCCAAACAACCCCTTATCAGTACCTATTTCAATCATGGAATTAAGTGGTATGGAATTGCATTTGGTCCTATGCAAATTTCATCTAGCGTTTGGAAATGACAAAAATGATTAGATTAATCCATGTATTATATCATCCAGTCCCAATAGTGTGTGTGTATACACACACACACACACACACACACACACACACACACACACTCTCTACTGGATTTATGATGGATTTCAAAATCCACGGCATTTGGGGGTGACGATGATACATGTGTTTTATTTACGTCGCCCATCCATATGTGCCCTCTACACGTGACATTTGAGTTGCATGCATGTAGGTGACTGGCATCATTTGTGAAATCTAATCCATTGATTATAATTCTAAGATCCACCAAACATAGGTTTCACTTAATATGGTGTTTTTTCCAAATAAAGAATTTGATCCCAAACATGGAATTGGATGGTCAAGATACCATGGTATTTATAGACATGCAATCAGTGTGTAATAATGGTGTTAATTCCTTCTAATGCAATTCCATACCATTTAATCTCGCATTCCAAAAGTGCAAGCCTGCGTGAAGATCTAGATCTCACATACTTGAGGCCATCACATCTAGGCCCATTTGGATGCAACCAAGCAAGTAATTTTTGTTATTATTACTTAATGCGGAATTGAGAAAATGCTCCGTGTTAAGTGTTGTTTGTTAACGCTAAATTTGAAAAACATTACATGATTTAGTTATTTATTATTATTTTTTTTGCGACAGAGTTCCGGTGTAATGGTGAATACAAAATGAGCTTTATGAATTTTTTTTATTAAAATAATTCTTCCAAAATTACCCCTCCTCAAGTTGCTAATGAGATTTTTTTTCCTCTTTCGGATGGTTTGGGTATTACAAAACCCAACTTTTAACATGTGGAACTTCTTTAGGGCCCACCATGATTTGTGTTAGATCCACACTATCTATTAACTTTTTCAGATCATTCTAGAACATGAGCCCAAAAATGAGGCACATACAAAGCTTAAGTGGACCACACCATAGAAACCAATAAAAATTGAATAACTATTGTTGAAACCTTCTAGGGTCTAATGTGATGTTTATTTCCCATATAACCTCTTCATAAGGTCACACGGACTTGGATGACGAAGAGAAAACATAAATATCAGCTTGATCATGGCCTTCTGTGGCCCTAAGAAGTTTTTAATGGTAGGCGCCCAATTTCCACTATTTCCTAAAGTGTGGCCCACTTAAGCCTTATATCTACCTCTTCTTCTCTTGTTTGTCTTATGCCCCCAAATGATATGGAAAAGTGGATGGACAATGTGGATAAAACATATACATCATGGTAGGCCCTACATAGCTAATAGGGTCGCCCTTTTCTAGTCCCATGGGATCAGTGGATCCCATGCGATGGACGCGGTTTTCCTGCAAAAGCCTTTCCCAGGAAGTTCATGCGTTAGGATGAAAGGTGGGGTCCACCGTAATGTTTATGAGAAATCCAAACCATCCATCCATTTTTCGAGCTCATTCTAGGACATACAACCAAAAATGAAGAAGATCCAAAACTCAAGTGGGTCATACAAGATGAAATAGCGGGGAAAGGAATGCCTACTGTTGAAACATTCCTAGGCTCCACCTTGATGTTTATATGCCATCCAAACCATTTATAAGGTCATTTTCATTGAAATGAAGTGAAAACACTAAAACTTAGATGGATACAAAACTTTTGTGGCCATATAAATGTTTCAACGATGGTCACTAAATCTCCATTGTTTCCTCTCGTGTGGCTCAATTGAGTTTTGGATCCACCTTATTTTTTGTCGCATGTCCTAAAGATCGAAAAATGGATGGATGGGTTTGATTTCTCACAAATATCGCAGTGGGCCCCACCCATAATCCTTGCGTAGGAACTTCCTGCAAAAGGCTTTCACATGAAATCGCGTGGGAGTAGCGAAAGTAGAGTAGGGAGCGATACATGTTGTATTTAATGTCTTAAATCTAGTCAGATATAGGGTCTGTCATTGCCATCGACCGTCTATTCAATATCACCTTCGATGACATCGAATAATGCTCGATCCATCGAATTTATTTCGAATTTCCTCGGTTGGGTGCTGGACATATTGTCGTTATTTTCAATGACATCGAAGAGCTTTCGATGACATCGAATAGATGTTCGATGCCATCGAAGATTGGTCGAGCAATCGAGAATTTTCATAATATCCATGTTTAGTCGCTGGACTCTTATGGCGTCTGTTCGATGTCATTGAAGGTAGTTCGATGACATTGAACGATTTACGCAGATTTTTTACAGATCTGCGGGATTTGCGAAATTTGTTTCTTGGTTTCTTTCTAAATCTATATAAAGGGACGTATATGAGATTAAGAGGTATTTTAAGGCATCCTAAGACTTCTAAAAGGGTTTTAGGGTTTTTAAAGGGGGGTTCTAGGGTTTTAAGGGGTGAGAAAGGTGATGTTTGAGGATTGTTCAAGCCGGGTAAGTTCTCTATCTTTGTAATCTCTTTTTTTATAGTGGAATTTTGTTACTTTGTGCCATAGTTTTTTCCCGCAAGGGTTTTCCACGTTAAATCTCTGTGTTCTTCTTTGGTTTGTTTGGTGCTTTTGGATTGCTATCCTAAATCCATCTCTGTGTGATTCCGCGGCACAAATCCCAACAAGTGGTATTAGAGCAATCGTTAGGGCACAAGCTTGAATCTGTAAGATTAACAATAATGGGAAGTACTAGGTATGATATTAAGAAGTACTCAGCCAAAAATAACTTTGTGTTATGGAAGATCAAGATGATCATTTCCTTAACCAAGCAAGGTGAGGATGATGCTCTTTAGCCGAAAAGATCTACTATGACTGATGATGAATGGAATACCCTTGATAAGAAGGCCTTATCCTCAATCCGTTTATGTCTCACGAATAAGGTTCTATATAATGTTTTAAGGGAGAATAACAGCTAGTTTATGAGCGAAGTTAGTGAATATCTATGCGAAAAGATTCTCTGAAAATCGCATACACTTGAAGCTACAATGGTATAACTTCAAGATGACAGAGGGTGAAGATCTAGAGGCCCACATCAACAATTTTAATAAATTGGTTTGTAAATAGCTAGATATGGAGGAAGTGATCAAAGATGAGGAACAAGCATGTATGTTGCTGAATTCCCTTTTGGCATCGTATGAGTCATTTGAGGACGTGATGTGCACCGCAAATAAAACTCTGAGTGTCGACACCGTTATCTTAGCCCTTCAAGGGAAACCATAAGAAAGCTAAACAGTGACATAGGGACATCTTCTAATGCACTGATTACGAGAGGTAGAAATTCTAAGTGAGGTATAGGATCTTCGAGATATAGATCCAAATCCAAGGGCAAGGGCAAAGAAAAACTAAAGTGTTAGAATTGTGGGATGTATGGTCATATGAAGAAGGATTGTACCAATCCTAAATCAAGGAAAGAAATGTTGTCACATGAGGCCAATGTTGTCACATCTGATGAAGAGACAAGTGATGGTGATATACTGTCTATGTCCATGATAGGATACTTGCACGACAATCATAAAGATGAATGGATCCTTGACACAGGAGCATTATATCACATGACTCCTCATTGGAGTTAGTTCGCCAGTTACAGAGAATGCGATGGTGGACAGGTTTTTATGGGCAATGACAATGCCTGTAATGTTATGGCTATTGGTACGGTGAGCATCAAGATGTTTGATGGAATGGAGCGTACCTTGACTGATGTCAGGCACGTTCCTAATATGAAAAAAAGTCTGATTTCTTTCGGAGCACTCGAAGCTATAAGGTGCAAGTTCACCAGTGTTGATGGTGTGCTTAAAGTTTCAAAAGGGGCACTCGTGCTTATGAGAGTGCAAAGGCACGGAAACCTTTACAGGTTGATCAGGAGCACTTCAACAGGTGGAGAGGTGGCAGCTATTGCAGATTCCACGTCTGTACATATGTGGCATGCTAGTATGGGCCACGTGAGCGAGCAGGGCATGAAGGTACTATCTGATCATTGTTTAATTCTAGCTTTTAAGAATTCTGATTTAGATATATGCGAGCATTGTATATATGGTAAACAATCAAGATTATCTTTTAAATCTGGAAAACACGTATGTAAGGGAGTGCTTGATTATGTGCACTCTAACGTATGGGGGCCATCACCAGAAGTTTCTATTGGGGGTCGTCATGGTTTATTTCATTCATTGAAGACTACTCTATGAAAGTTTGGGTTTACTTCATGAAACGTAAATCTGAAGTTTTCACCATATTCAAACAATAAAAGCAATGGTGGAAAAACAGTCAGAACGAGAAATAAAGGTTTTAAGGACTGACAATGGTGGAGAATTTACTTCCACTGAGTTTAATGAATATTGCAAGGATGATGGGATCATTAGGCACAACACAGTGCACCATACGCTCGAATAAAACGGTGTGGCTGAGTAGATGAATCAGACTCTCTTAGAGAGAGCCCGATGCATGTTAAGTAATGCTGCGTTAGAAAAGGACTTATGGACTAAAGCCGTTAACACGACTTGCTATTTGGTGAACCGGTCTCCTTTTACAACAATTGAATGTAAAATTCCAGAGGAAGTATGGAGTGGTCATAAGCTAGACTACTCAGATTTGTGCATATTTGGTTGTAAGGCTTACTTTTATGTACTGTCAATTGAGAGAGATAAGCTAGACCATAGAACCAAAAAGTATATTTTTGTTGGCTATAGTATTGGTGTGAAAGGTTATAGGTTATTCGACAAGGTCACACGCAAGGTCGTCACTAGCCGTGACATCAAATTCGATGAAAGCTTCCTATTCCGCAAGAATGATCAAGAGGAACAAAAGGAACCAGAAAGGTTGATCGTAGACGTACAGATTGGCACAGATGATAATCAGGCAAAGTCAGATGTGCAGATAGAGGTACAAGATCAGGTGGAGTAGCCACCTGTGAGAAGAAACCCACCGCGTGATCGCAGGTTACCGACAAGATACAGGGACCACTCTAATATTGCATATGCCCTCGTTACAGATGAGGGGGACCCGTCTACTATTTAGGAGGCTCTTAGTGAGCCTGATGTAAAAAAGTGGAAGGTAGCAATGGATGATGAGATAGACTCGTTGCACAAAAGCGATCAGCGATCAGATGCAAGTGGTTATTTAAAAAAGACAAGATAGATACAAAGCTAGACTGGTAGCGAAGGGGCCCGCTCAGAGAGAAGGAATCGACTTCATAGAGATATTCGTGCCAGTGGTTAAGCAAGTATCTATCAGATTCGTGTTGGCACTGGTTGCCCAATACGATCTCGAGCTGAAACAGATGGATGTCAAGACTACATTCCTACATGGGGAATTGGAAGAGTAGATCTTCATGAAGCTACCAGTGGGCTATGAAGTTAAAGAGGTAGAGAACAAAGTTTGTAGGTTAATGAGGTCGTTGTACGGCCTGAAACAGTCGCCTAGGTAGTGGTGTAAAAAAATTGATTCTTTCATGTTGAGTCAGAAATTTACAAGGAGTGAATACAATCACTACGTCTATTACAAGACATTAAGTGATGACAAATTTATCATCCTAGTATTGTATGTTGATGATATGTTGATCGCCTGTCATGATATGTCAGAAATAAATGTACTGAAGACTCAGTTATCAGGGACATTTGAAATGAAAGATTTGGGGGCTTTAAAAAGAATTCTCGGCATAGATATTCATAAAAACAGGAAGGAGAGCAGGCTTTGGTTATCACAGGCAGAATACCTTAAAAATGTGATGATCAAGTATGGGATGGATCATGCAAAGCCAGTGAGCGTTCCCCACACGGCTCACTTCAAGCTTTCCTCATAACAATATCCTAAATCAAATGAAGGAAAACAGGTTATGTCTCATGTACTTATTTGAATGCGGTTGGCAATTTAATATATGTCGTGGTCTGTACAAGACCAGATATTTCACAGGTAGTCGGAGTTGTGAGCAGATACATGTCAAACCCCGGCAAGCAACATGTGAAGCAGTGACAGGGGCAAAGTTAGTAGGGTATGTGGATTCAGACTACACAAGCAGTGTGAATTTCAGAAAGTCTACTTCAGAATACTCGTTTGTACTAGCGGGTGGAGCAATCAGTTGGATGTCAAAGCTTCAGTCCGTGGTGGCTCTTTTCACAACCGAAGCAGAATATATGATAATGACGGAAGCATTTAAGGAAGATGTTTGGTTAAGAGGCATGATAAATCAGTTGTGACTCCAGCAAGAGGCTGTGCCAGTTAATTGTGATACTGAGAGTGCTATCAATTTGACTAAAATTTTTATTTATCACTCTCGTACTAAATACATCGTTGTTTGTCACCACTTTATCTGACATGTGCTTGAAGAGGGAGGTGTGACTCTGGAGAAGATTCACACCAGCCTAAATCCAGCGAACATGCTTACCAAGGTTATTCCTACAGAGATGTAACCTCTCTAGGCCTGGCGATGGCATAAAAGGAAGATGAAGTATGCATGAAAGCATTAATGAAGCTATGATGCGAGGCAGAGATAAGAGAAGAGGATAAGGATCTTCACTTTTGAAGATTGAAGACATGGTGGAGATTGTTGTATTTGGTGTCTTAAATCTAGTCAGATACAGGGTCTGTCAATGCCATCAACCATTTGTTCGATGTCACCATCAATGACATCAAACAATGCTCGATCCATCAAATTTATTTCGGATTTCCTCGGTTGGTCGCTGGACATATTGTAGTGATTTTCGATGACATCGAATACATGTTTTGTAAGGCCCGTATCCTATCCCGTACCGTTCTGTAGACCCCTGCGATCCTCCCTGTCGAATTCTGATGACATGTGATGCATAGATAGATTTGCGCGCCGTCCGAATTTCTTGAATTTTGGCAGGCATTCTTTATTTTTCGTGCTCTTTCTCTTAGTCCAATTTGGACCCCGATCTCCCAAGGATGTCCAAGATGCTCTTTTAGTGGCTTGCACTCTCCGTAATTCAAAATAACATTTGTACACCTCCAATTGATAAGTTACCAGGTAGTTGGGACTTAAACCCGAAGATCTTCACAATGACCGATTCATCCTGATATTCGGATGGTCCATTTGGCGGATCTAAACCTGATGGATGGTCAGGTGACTTGTTAAAAATAAGGAAGCTTTATGGTTAGCAATCTAACCATTCATATAGGTGGATGTATGGTCAGTTTTGTGAATAGATAAACACAAAGTAGGTTTCCAGAGTGATTAGGGGTAAGACTTATATAACGTTAGATTCGAGTGACTTTCTTATACATGAAAGTTTCTCAGATTCTGATTCTAATGGTGGGCTAAGCATATTCATATGGTGTGAATAAGATGGGCGGATCAGAATCTTGATCTGATAAGTGTACGAACGGATGTAGAGGTCAAGTAGTTGATTTACTGTGATCTAAGGCCTAAAATTCGACGTGTACGGTTAGTTTTTGGTAATTAGGCCTGGTATAAAGTTTCACACGAAACGGATCATGAGAACCTTGTGAGTTGGAATTCAGGGTATATGTCTATGGCATTTTCGTAATTATTGTTGATCTAAGAGTTTTGTGAAATCTAATGGTTCTAGATGATTATATGTCATTTTCTAAACAATTCTTACAAAAGGACTTATATTTAAATCATTATAAATAAAGACTTATTCATTGATTTATTTAAAGGAAGGTACATATATCGAACTAAATGAGCAATGGTCGGACTTGATTTATGGATGAATATCATTCATAATTGGTCAGATTCATGTTCGAGGATGGATGTAGGGTTAGGATAGCTAAGTTGATGTCGTACACATGTATGTATCAAGTTAAACTTCATGGTAACACTCGAGGACTTTCAATACTCGGGTATTGAAAAGTTCAGGGTGTTACACTCTATCTTTATAATCTCTTCTTTCATAGTAGAGTTCTGTCGCTTTGTGCTGTGGTTTTTTCCTACAAAGATTTTCTATGTTAAATCTTTGCGTTCTTGTTTGGTTTGTTTGGTGCTTTTGGATTGCTATCCTAGATCTCTATGTGATTCCGCGTGACAAATCCCAGCAGTACATGCATTCCTTCACTCCCCAACTAAGTTTTAAGGGCTACGTTCTTTATTTAAGGAATGGTTTCAATAGGGGAGGGAGTCTTGCCTTTAATTAAAACCTCCCCCAAAAAAACCCCGACAAAGGCTGATCGTCTGTCGTCTAGAGAACCAACCCAATCTGCATCTATGTAGGATGATAAGTCATCTCCACCGAGTAGAATAACCTTTTTTGTCTCGTATCTCATGATCTGAATGAGTTAACTAAGTATTAAATTGACCAAATTGATCAAATGATAGGTCAAGATCATGTTGTTCATTGGGGTATTAGCCAAAGAGTCATGGAGTTTTGAGAGAGAAATATGTTATATTCATTTGGAATAGGAGGGGTAGAATAAGAAGGATCTTCATGGTGCTTTAGGGCGATTGTATCGTTGAGCATCCAAGAGGGGTCAGATTGTATAATAATAAGAATGGATTTGTTTTTTTGGGGCTGAAAAAGCACGTCCGGGTCAGGGATGTCCCCCGTAGATTGCCCATTGACGCTGTAACCAGTGAGGAGGCTAGTGCGCAATACTCTCTGTCACGCCCTAGACCCGGAAATCGGGCTCACAAAATTCCCGATTGCTGAATCCGGTGTCGACAGCCTCCGTAGTACCCCATTCTCGGCTCCTAGCGTCCATACACCACGTTCCGATCCTGGGATCTTACAAGGAGGATTTTCTAATGTACATTTGTCTCATAAGAAGTATAACCACAAGTATACCCAAATCATAAAGGCAACATCATCATCACATATCCACTAATATAAACATTTGAATACAATGTTGAAAGGAAAATACATATGTCAAAAATTAAAGCTCCAGAAGACCGTTGCACACTCTAAGCTCAACGCTGCTGCAACCTAACACCACCTGCACGCATCTATCGTGCATAAGCTTATAGAAAGCTTAGAGGGTGGTGTAAGTGTATGCGATGCACGTACCAAGTATCCAATACAATGCCATAATCATACAATATCGGAAATATAGCCAAGATCATGAATCATATGATATCAGAGTAAGCGAAGATACTGATAAGATCATGAATCATACGATATCAAAGTAAGCAGAAATATACTGGTAAGTCTATGAGTCATATAATATCAGAGTACGCAATGCAGATCATAATGAGCCAAATATCATATGCTACGAATGCAATGCAATATGCAGATCCTGCCAAATCCGTCTAAGTCATATAAGTGCAGAAATGTAGCAATCCAAAATGCCATATGCCTTGGATGAAATGCAATATGCGATGCGAATGAAATGACTAAGTTGGAGTGAAGTCGGAATGATAATATGTAGTATAGCAGGTTTTGGGGTCCATCATAAGGGAATTCTATCCAAACCAGTCCCATACCTAAATTTGGATAGTCAAACACAATTTAGTAAACTCCTGATCTCAGGGTAGTCGTACGCCCAACCGAAATCCTGGCCATTGCGAAGGTACACGTAACAAATAGTTGCGCACCACCAGCCCGAGTGGATAGTGAATGGATGAATGAATGAGTATGTCACTCCTGCTCAGTAGCCTACCAGCATAGTAGCCTGCAAACCATTAGTAGCTCGCCTAGTGTGGTAGCTCGCCCAGGCCTCAGCCCCGCCCACATCAGCGTCCACCCACGTGCACCCGCCCACATGTGTAACAGTGACGGGGTGTCATAATATCATGTCAGTCCTCATATCAAGTCCACAGATCAGTACAGTTCCCCACTGAAAAATCACCGGAGTCAAATACACTGCCTACTAACTGCCGCTCTCCAAGCCGCACAGCCCAGCGAGGGTAAGAGAATTCACTACCTGCTTATGGACAGCCAACACCAATAAGGCACAAAGGTAGCGGACCCATTTACAAGCTGGTCAAACTCAGCCTAGCTATTACCCCCTCACTTAGGCGGGTAAGGCCACACCACCTCCCAACTGACCACGATACAGTGGGATATGTGGCCTAATGGTAAAGGCACCGACGCTCATGTTTTTCACTCGGTCTCGGCGTTGGAGCATCTCCTGGTACCAAGGAGGTTCTGGGACTTTCACCCAAGGACATCCTACGTGCCCACAGTTCTAGAATCAAGCATTTATGGTGTCCAAATTCAGCCATCCATGATGTGCATGTGAAGGATACGGCCCTGATGATGCTAGGGCGAATAATAACCGTGCTATGAAAATGTGAGATGCATGGGTCACACCCTCCATTCATGCTGCAATCTTCCGCGTACCGCGCACTCATGTGGGTAACTCCTATCAGTGAGTCCCATAAATAGTTTGCCCAATGGGATATGCTGTGATTAGTCACTACTCATATCAAGCATACATATGATACGTATGGGCATGAGTCATGGAGTTATACTAAGCATGTTATATGGTGATGAACTATCCTTACAACAAGGATGAGCCTAGACGGTCTACACACAACAAGTACATGCCTATCAATGGTCCTTAGGGAGAGTTATAATGCGGACATTTAACCAATATTATCCTTATAATGTGGACGTCAAACCAACATTGCTTCTAAGTCACGGCCTGCCATAAACATCATTACACAAACCATGGTGGAATCACACATTGCAATGAGCCTTATGTACATCCCATTGGGCCTCGACCCATGGGCCTCAAATATATCAAATGGGCCGCATCACATGGGCCTCATACATATCAAGGTGACCTTAATAACGGGCCTCATGTATCACATCGGGCCTAATCAAATGGGCTGAATCAATGGGCCGAATCAAATAGGCCAAGTCGAATGGGCCGAGTTCAAATAGGCCGAACCCAACTCATCTATTTTTAGAGATCCATATAGAGTATTATATAAAAATGAACCATATCAAAAGATCAACTGGACCATGTCATATCTAACCGTGTTGATAATGATTTCCATGGTTAAATTCCAGTGGGTCCCATCATAGGGTTTATTTCCCATCCAGCCTATTCATAAGGTTACAAAAGACCTGGACTTAGAGGAAAAACAAATATCATATAGGTCCAAACTTTGAAGCCCAAGGGTTTTAAATGTTGGACGTTCAAACCCACTGTTTTCTATAATGTGGTCCACTTGATCCTAGATCTGTCTTATTTTTAGCCTCAAGCCCTAAGATGAGCTTGCCAAAGGATTGGACGGTTTGAATGCAACACATGCATCAGCAGCCCGGCCAAAATGGTTGGACGACATAGATAAAACACATGCATCATAGTGGGTCCCACTGTCCAATGGTGTGGACGGTGTGGGTAAAACACATACACCATAGTGGGTCCCACGTGGGGCCCACCATAACGTTTATTTACCATCTAATCTGTTAATAAGGTCACACGGACCCGGATGCAGAGGAAAAACAAATTTCATATCGATTCAAAACTTCTGTGACAACCCAAAAAGGGTTTTAATGGCAGATGCTCAATCCTATTGTTCCCTGCCGTGTGGGCCACCTGAGTTCCACATACGGCTGATTTTGGGTGGGGGGCCCACTACCCTAAGGGGCCTACCAAATGCACGGTGTGGATGTTCTACCACATCATGGTGGGGCCCACGGCTGGGACCCTCGTTCCCTGCCCACCGTTCCATGCAACAGGACGCTGCTGGCATCCTCTGATGGTTAGCAGCAGCAGCAGCAGCTGCTGCTGCCTTTTTAATTTTAATTTTTTGTTTTCTCCAGGATTTTTCGAGGTGGGGCCCGCATAAGGGGAATCCGACCCAGCCATTGGTTTTTATGGTCCAAGACAGACCCATCAAGCCCAATATTCGACATATTTTGGAGTATAGAAACATCAGGGTGAATTTCAATGGTAAAAAAACACTGTTTTTCTATGCTATGGCCCGCCAGACAGTCGTATTGGGTTCATTTTTCGACTCAACGCCTAAAATGATCTGGGGAACGGGATGGATGGCATGGATAAGGTTCGTACATCAAGGTGGGGCCGGTATGAGTGGCCCACCTAAAAGCCTTAAAACCAAGTACTTTTTTTTTTATTATTATAATACACCCACTGTCTGTTCACACTTCACAGCGTGTGGCCGTGTCCAGCGTCCCTGGACGCTGGACGGTTTGAATACAACACATATTTAAGGTGGGTCCCACGTGGACGTGGCCCACTTGATTGGATCAACCTGATATGTGTGTTTTCCCATCATCCAGAGGGTAGGGCCGACATAGCTTGGACGGTGTAGATCTAACACATCCATCAAGTGGGTCCCACGAGGGTGGATGACATGGATAAATTGCATACATTATAGGGCCAATCAACTAGGGAAAAGAGAGAGAGAGAAAGAGAGAGATCGAGTGATGGAGGGACCCCGACACTATGGGCCCTCCCTTCCGTACATCACAACATACATCAAGTGGGTCCCATTACATATGGGCCCACCGATCAAAATCA
The DNA here is from genome assembly GCF_029962835.1 of Magnolia sinica. Classification (NCBI taxonomy): domain Eukaryota; kingdom Viridiplantae; phylum Streptophyta; class Magnoliopsida; order Magnoliales; family Magnoliaceae; genus Magnolia; species Magnolia sinica. The sequence goes on along the minus strand of NC_080576.1, from coordinate 87,721,332 downwards.
ATGGTGGAGATCCTTTCTCCACCAAAATGCAAGGTCTAGATGACCCTATTTGTGCAAGGAAAATAAACATCATGATGGGGTCCATAGAGAATGGCCCCATCATGGAATGATCATGAAAATTAAAGTGGGCCATCGGCCACATCTAGGGTCCAAAGTGAGATCCATACCATCAATCGGTAGGCCTCACTTGGCCCATCATTAAAAATGAAATCTAGGCCTATAGAAACACCCATCATTCGATCTTCTTGGTTCGATGGAACGCCGAGCTCCTTGTGCCTCTCTTTGATAGAAGATGATGAGAAAAAAATGGTTAGGATGATGGATCTTAGGGTGAGAAGTAAGCCACACACATGCACTTTTCTCTCTTGGGATGCTTGGACGTCCACCACATTGGTTGAAATTTTTATTACTTGGAAAATGTGAAGAGGAGAGAGAGAAATGGTGGCTGTAAGAGAGGTGATGGATGTGAGGTGATAGTTGTACTTGACATGTATGGGTGTGTAAGAGAGAGGGTGAGAGAGTTGACTTTGGGGTTGCTCTTGCACTTGACATGAGGTGATTGATTGATTGATTAATTGATGGGACATGTTATAGAGATTCTTTTGGGATTGCAAACGCGCTGTGTTTTCCTTAAACTGAACGCGGGCCCACATCTCCTAGCCAGGGTATCGGATCGGTATGCAAGATGCGACATCGGAACCGCGGCAACGGTGCAGTCGCAATGGTACAAGTCTCGAGTCGAGCTGACTCTGGAATACGGGAAGCGACTCAAGGTTGTGTGCAAATGAAGTCTACGTGTCGCGGGTCGTCGAAATTCGTCCGGGTGGACCGCGGAAACCTACGGAACAGTACGGACTAGGATACGGGTCTTACACTCTCTGTGTCCCATCATAATATATGTAATTTATCCACATCATTCATCTATTTTTACCGATCATTTTAATGCATTGGCTTAAAAATGAGATAGATCCAAATCTCATGTGGACCATGCCACAAGAAAACAATGGTGATTGAACGTACACCATCAGAAACTTCCTAGGCCTAATGTAATGTTTATTTACGATCTAACTTGTTGATTAGGCCATAAAAACATGGATGAAGGGAAAACACAAATAATAGGCTCAAGTGAATCACACCACATGAAGCAATGGGGATTTAAAGCCTATTGTTAAAAATTTCTAGGGGTCACATAAGTTTTGGATCAAATTGATATTTATTTATTTTCCCTTCATACAACTTTACGTGACCTTATAAACAGGTTGGATGGAAAATAAACATCATAATGGCCGTAGGAAGTTTTCAATGGTAAAAGTTCAATTCCCACTGCTTCATGTGGTGGGGTCGACTTGAGCCTTTGATCTATCTCATTTTTAGGATATTTGTCAAAATAGATGGATGGCATGGATTAAAGATATTGATTGTGGTGGGCCCTATGAAGACCCTTATATGTTTGTTCATCTCTAGCTAGGTCTTGGGAGGACGTGGATTTACTGAAAGCCTTTTCCAAGAAGTCTCCATAATGGGATGCAAGGTGGGGCCCACTGTGCTGTTTGTGAGAAATCCATCACGTCCATATGTTTTGCAAACTCATTTTATAACATTCCACCAAAAATGAGGTGGATCCAAAACTCAAGTGGGACATATAAGCGAAAAATTGGAACAAGAAATTCTTTTGGAAATGAATATCGAATCAGAGAATGATATATATATAAAGTATTTGGAAGCTTTGAACAAATTATTATGTCTAACATGCTGGGAGAAATTGCCGCTATACTTGTACATTCAATTCATTATTTTTTTTGCTCTATTTTTTTTTAATGGATAATGGTATTTTAAATTTATATTAAGTACTTTAGTTAATTTGAATTAAATGAATGTCAACTTAATAATTTTATTTTCATTTAATAAAAAAATAATTTCTTGTAATGTAAAACATCTTCAAACAGGAGTAAATGTGTCAAATTAACGGATTTCAAACTCATTTATGTTTTCACTTCAACGAGGTCTAAGTGACCTTAATCAACAGGTTCGTTAGCAAAAAAAAAATCACGATGGGGCTAGGCAGAGTTTCAAGGGAGTGTTTCAACGGTAGAAATTCATCCACCGTTGATACATGAGATGGAGCCCACTTGAGCTTTGCAACAAATTTATATTTGTGTTTTGGCTCTACCTAGACCCCACGTGGCCATACCCACGGGTTGGGTGTCAAAGAAACAGCATGGTGGGCCCTACAGAAAATCTAAAGATGGGCATGTTGGAGTCCACTTGAACTTTGGATCTCCCTCATATCTGGGCCAGGCCCTGAAGCGGGCTAGAAAGTTGGATGGAAGGTGTGTTTCCAACACACTTGACATTGTGGGCCTAAGAAGGTTTCAACGACATGTGCTCAATCGCTGCGGTTTTCAGTGGTGTGACTCACTTTAAGCCTTATGTCTGCCGCGGTCTGCCTTGACTTAGGGCTAAAGCCTTAAAATGATTTTAAAAAAATAGATAGGCCACGGTATTAAGACAAATAAATCAGGTGGGTCTAACTGTGAGATGGTCCACACCAGAGGTTGGCCCCACATGATAGAGAGTGAATATAAGGAGACCAAGTATACTTGAATATTGGAGAGTGAATGTGAGGGAGGACCAAGCATACTTGAGGTATAAATAACTGTAATGTTGAAAATCAAACATATTTATTTGTTAGTTACTGAATATATTGCTTACCAAATATATTTTTCTGTTTAATAAGTATAAATCAAGATAAGTTATTTCAAAGACATAAATAGTTTATCTTAAATAACTTACAACTCAAAATAGCCACAGTAAGAGGCTGAAACATGCTTTTATATATATATATATATATATATATATATATAAATTATATATTATATAATATATATTACTTATTGCCATGGAGCAAACTTTTGAAGGGAAATTAAGAAGCGCTGACGCTGAGAGTTCTGCAATGGCCATTTAGGCTTTGTCAGATTGCCTTTATGCAGAATATGGTAATTTTAGGCGCAGAGAGCGTCTTGTATTTCTACATGTGGTCCAATAATCCAACCATTGGTCCGTTGTTTCCCATCATGGATCGACCATGATGCAAAATATATTGATTTTAGAAGATCCCAGCTGTTAAACTTGAGACTTGCGTTTCAGTTGAATGTGGACCGTTTTAGAATTTTCTTTTAACCGTCTATATTTAGGCCATGAAGCGGACAGTAGGTACTTTATAATTGATTTTTTTAATTATTAATATAGTCCATCGACGTTGTGTTACCAAATACTAACGGTCAGGATTACTGAACCATTGGCCCCATTTGTCATAACAAAGAACGCGTGTACAATGTGCAAATATGCGGTCGCGTATATCTTCTAGCTCCCTCAATGCGAATATCTATCTGTTTCTCCTGTTAAAACTCGACCGCCTTTTTCAGCTTTTCAAACCGACTCTGGGATCGCTCACTCGTTTCTTAATGGCGGTAAAACCCTGAAAGCCCTAACCGTTTTTTTCAGGTAAGAAAACTCGAATTCTTGTCATTCGAGCATCTTTATTCAATCGAATCTTCCATCGTCGCATTTCTTTTTCTAGGGTTTCTCAGATTGGGTTCTTCTAGCAGCCCATTTTCTTCTGTTACTTGGATTGTTCAAATGATCGCATTTTCGTTTCTCTTCGAATTGTGCATATTTCTAGGGTTTCTTTCATTTTCTTTGATTTTGTTTCTGAAATTTGCGTAAATTTACAAAATTGCAATGTATTTTTTTTCCTGGCGCTTTGGGTTGGTTTCATGTGTAGCGAATCAAAATAATGAACGTACTTCCAGAAAATCTGGACCGTTCATTGGAACAAATCTCTGATGTGTACTCTCTCTCTCTCTCTCTCTCTCTCATATGCTGTATTTGAATTGAAGGGAGCGTTTAGGCTTGTTGATGGTTTGGTATTTTGGACAGTATCGTTCTTCTTACTGGAAGTTTAGTTTATCATCCATGGAACTGTGTGGAATAGGAGTTTATGAAGCCTCTACCCATCATGGGGTCCACCCACTGATTTGGTGGGCCTATCAGTGGATGATTAAAGGTGTGAAAATTGCACCACTTAGACAACATTAGCTGGCTTGGTAATGTTGTGCGCAGCCGCCACACGTTAGGTGCAGAAGCAACCTTAGAATGAATCAAACACGCAATAGAGAAATAAAAAAATTCAAACAATCATAGAGAACACAAAGATTTTATGTGGAAAAACCCTTGAAGGAAAAAAACCATGGCAACAAGCGATAAACAATCCACTATGAATGGAAAGTTACAAGAAATGGAACGACTTACATATCCAAAAACCCTAGTTTCTCCCTTCAAAACCCTTTTGATGTCAAGCTCCCACGTTTTGCACTCTTAGCACTAACCCTAATCCCTTATTAACACAATTTTTATAACCCGCATACAAAATTAGAAACAAAACAGCGCACTTATGCAGAAGTTGCGCGAATCGTCGATCGATCGACTCTGATCGATGATCTTCGATTGATCGACACCCTATGTTTGATCGAATCAAACATGCCCAAAAGTGTCCATAGAGTACACATATTTTCGGGATTTTTTCGATTAATCGCTAGTTTGTTTGATTCGATTGAAATCCCTTGTTTCAACATCAGATTGAAGGCACTCAATCAACAATCTCCATCGTGGCTTCAATCTTGCACATTCACTGATCTAAGCTGCTATCACCATCTCTAAATTTCTTCATAGTAGAATCACCATCGTCGCTTCTTGTGCACGCTCCATCTTTATTCATCCTTCTCCAAGCCCAGAGAAGTCGAGCAAAACCTGAACTTCCCTGCAAGAACCACTTTCGCAAGCACGTCCGTCGGATTTTTACTGGTGTGATCCTTGTTAAGAGTAACACTGCCTTCTTCTATCATCTTCCGGATAAAGTGATGACGCACATCAACGTGTTTAGTCCGGAAATGGTGCACTGAGTTCTTTAACAAATTTATTGCGCTTTCGCTGTCATAATACACAGTCATGACTTACTGCTGAAGCCCTAACTCATCTACCATTCCTTTCAACTAAACAACTTCCTTAAATGCTTCCGTTATTGCCATATATTCCGCTTCGGTTGTGGAAAGAGCAATCACAAACTGAAGCTTCGACATCCAATTAATCGCTTAACTCGCTAACACAAACGAGTAACCGGAAGTCGACCTTCTATTATTCACATTTCCAACATAATCCGAATCCATATAACCTACCAGTTTCTCCTTAGATTTTTCGAATGTAAAGACGTAGTTCATCATACCTCGTACATAACGAAGTAACTATTTCACAGCTTCCCAGTGTTGCTTGTTGGGGTTTGATATGTATCTGATAAAAACATTCATTGCATGTGAAATATTCAGTCTAGTATAGACCTTGGTGTACATAAGATTGCCAACTGCGCTCAAGTAGGACACACAAAACATATACTACTTTTCTTCATCTGACGTAGGACATTATTCGTAAGAAAGCCAAAAGTGAGCAACATGGGGTGTGCTAATCGGTTTAGCCTTATCAAGTCTGAACTAGATCAGGACATTCTCAAGATACTATTCCTGAGACAACCATAGCTTGCTCCTTTTTCTGTTTTTATGTAAGTTGATGGCGAGAATCCCTTTTGCAACCCTCAGATCTTTGATGTCAAATGTCTTGGATAACTGAGCCTTCAATATATTAATTTTAGATATGCTATGGCTGATAATAAGCATATCATCAACATATAATACCAGAATTATGAATTCTCCATCACTCAGTGATATGAAATAGACACAATGATTGAACTCACTTTCGATAAACCACTAACTCAACATGAAAGAATCAAACTTTTTATACCACTGTCTAGGTGACTATTTCAGGCCGTACAACGACCCTTTTAACCTACAAACCTTATTCTCTGCTCCCTGCACCTCGAACCCTTCAGGTTCCTTCATGTTAATATACTCTTCTAGTTCCCCATGTAGAAAAGCATTCTTCATATCCCAACTATTCTCATTCTACATTGTATTGGGCAACCAACGGCAATACGAATTTGATAAATACTCTCTTGACCACGTGTGCGAATATCTCATCGAAGTCGACGCCTTCTTTCTGAGCATAGCCTTTCACAACTAGTCTGACCTTGTACCTATCCAGTTTCTTACAGAAAATCCACTTGCACTTGATCGCTTTCCTTCCAACGAGTAGCTCCACCAGCTCCCACATTCGTTCTCATACATAGAATCCATCTCATCATACATCGCGTCAACCATTTCTCAATATTTGTGTTATCTAATGCTTCCTGGTAGGTAGACGGATCCTCCTCATCTATATTGAGGACAAATGCAACATTTGAGTCGTCCCTGTATCTCAATGGTAGTTTGCGATTTCTTGGTGGATATCTCCTGATAGGTGGTGACTCCACCTCTTTATGTACTTGTTTTTATGGTTCCGCTTCTTTAGGTGTTTCACCTTTGTCTGTTTTACATCAACAATCAATTTTTTTGATTTCCTTGTTAATGAGGACATCATGTCACGTACACCCTTACGTACGTATTAGAGGAGGCGGGACACACCACTTTCCCTGTGGTTAGGTGAGTACCCGTGATCGTGCTGAAGATTCCATGTGCATGTGTGAGCATCTAGAAGACCTCACACTGGGAAGATGCGCATGGGCTGCTTTATGGAGTGATCCAGACCGTTGGATCGGAGGGACGCGACGATCGGACCATTGGATCACATGGATCACATGATCGGGCCATTGATCATTGATCGTCCACATCATTTTAGATTTTATCATATTTTAAGATTTATTTTTTGATTATTTTATATTTGGACACATTATGAGTGTTTTAGTTGATTTTATTTAGACTAGGACTATTTTCGTTAAAGCTCACGAGAAGGATTTTTGTAATTTTTGAAACTTCTTGAATCTATAAAAAGAGGAGGGCGTGTCACCTCTCCCTCGTTGAATTTCTTGATAAAAAAAGAGAAAAGCTCTTGCTTTCTTTTCCCATTTTCATGTGATTTGAAGATACTTCCATGCGATTTGGAAGGAAGATTGGTTCAAGGCTAATCTTCATCAACGAAGGAGCGAGGTCTCTATCTATTCCCACACCATCTTCTTTTTTCTTCCACATTCGGGTATTTTCTTCAGATTCTTAATTCTCCCATCCCAAATCTTCGTCTTCTCCCAAACCCAACTTTTCCATACCCATCTACAATCCAAACCCTGACCGACTTAAACCCATCCTCCCATGCCACACGTGTGACCGTACGACCACGTGTGAAATCCACCTGCCCCTTTTGGTTTCCCACTATCATTATATCAAAACCCCTTTCTTTCATCACCGAAACCCTAACCCTAAACCTAAATTTCCTACTTTCCCAAATTATCAAAACTCTAATTTTCACCCTAGGTTGTATTGAGCTTCCTATTTTGAAATAGACTACATCCTATGTTAATTGGATGTCCCTACATCCATTAGATCCTAGTTTCGTTTTATTTAATGATCTTATGTTACAGTGTTCCTAGCTTAGGCCATGATTACGCATGATTTTCTTTTGATTTTCATGATATTTGTGATGGATATAGTGACGTTTGTGTTTTTTTCTTAAATATCTTAATTCGGTTATCTGATTTCACATGTTACTTAGTTCATGCATCGGTCCTGCATCACTTGTGCTCATCCTTCCGATGTAAGGAACCTATATTGAATTTTATGTCACAACTATTTATGATTTTTTGTGATACCTGGTCGTATAGTTTGTACCCTTTCACTCCATCACCATAGCCGACAAAGGTACAGTTTTTAGCCATTTGGTCTAGCTGATCTCTCTCAACTGACGGAACATGAGAGTAAGCCTCGAGTAGTCAACTTCCTAACCACTTTATACTCTCTCTGGAATTTTACAATCAATTGGTGTAGACAGAGAATTATTCACTATATAGCAAACTATGTTAACGTCCTCAGCTTATTGCTCCTTGCCCAACCCAGTGTTACTCAACATACTTAGGGCTCTTTCTAAATGAGTACGTTTCATACGCTCCGCCATACCATTCTGCTCTGGTGTATGCTTTCCTGTGTTATGCCTTACAATCCCCTCATTGTTAAAAAATTGATTAAATTCTTTAGAAGTAAACTCTCTGCCGTTATCGGTCAGAAATTTCATTTTTTTGCCCTGACTTTTTTCTAACCATAACCTTCCACAACTTGAAAGTGGCAAACATATCAAATTTATTTTTTCGGAAATAAACCCAAACTTTTCTAGAGAAGTCGTCAATGGATGTTACAAGGAATGATGACCCTCCTCTAGAAACAACGAGCGATGACCCCCACATCAAAATTCACATAGTCAAGATATCTTTTATTAATAATGCTTTCTAGTTTTAAATGACAATCTTGATTGTTTGCCGTATACGCAATCAATGCTCACATATATCTAAATAAAAAATAATAATTTAAAAGCAGGAATTAAACCACGATCGAGTAGTACCTTCATACCGCGCTCACTCATATGGCCCATGCGTGCATGCCACAAATGTGCTGACATGGACTCTGCCATAGATGCTGCAGCTCCACCCGATACAGTGCTCCCGGTTAACCTATAAAGGTTTCCGCTCCTCTTTGCCTTCAAAACAATGAGTGCCCCTTTTGAAACTTTTAGGATACCATCGTGGCCAGAGAACTTGCACTCGAGTGCATTAGGAGCTCGCAGAGATATCAATTTTTTCTTCAGGTCCGGAATGTGCCTCACATCGGTTAAGAGTATGCTCCAGCCCATCAAACATTCTTATACGAACCTATCCAATTCCAATCATCTTACAGGCATGATCGTTGCCCATAAGAACCAGGCCATTATCATACTTGTTGTACATGACGAACCAACTCTGATGAGGACATGTGTTACGATGCCCCCGTATCCAAAATCCACTCATTATATAAGTGTCTGACATTGGACACATACAATACGTTACAGTCGCTCGTCTCTTCCCTCGATTCCGCTGAATTGGTCTCCTTTGGTGAAGTATATGAATTTTCATCTTTCTGGGTTTTGGGATTTGTGCAATCCTTCCTTATGTGTCCCATCTTGCCACAATTCTAACACTTCAAGTTCTCTTTGCCCTTCAACTTGGACCTTAATCACGACTTCCCATTCTCTCGCTTAGATGATCTCCCCTTAGCAACTAGTGCACCGTAAAAGTACCTTTCCCACCGTTATTCCTTCCCTGCTTCTTTGACTGAAGTGCTGATATAACAGTATTAAGGTCCAAGGTATCCCTACCATGGCACAGAGTATCCATTAAATTCTCGTAGGAATTCGGAAAGGACGTCAACAAAATTAGGGCTTTGTCTTTTTCATCGATCTTCACCTCCATGATTGTCAGTTTGCAAACTAGTTTGTTGAAAACACCGATATGTTTAAAGAGATCCGATCCTTCGGCAATCTTTTGAGTGTACAATCGTCTCTTTAGATATAGATGATTGGAGAGCGACTTCGTAATGTAGATGCTCTCCAACTTTGCCCATAGGTATGCGGTAATTGTCTCATTAATAACATTATAAAGGACTTCGTCGGCCAAGCACAATTGAATCGCGCTAATCACCCTCTGATCAAGATCATCCTAGTCCTCTTCTTTCACCGCTTCGGGACGTTTCGCTTTACCAAGGAGTGCTTGCGACACCCCTTGCTGAATTAGGAGGGCTTTCATCTTCAACCTCCATAATTCGAAGTTGTTTTTACCTGTAAGCTTCTCCGTTTCAAAACTCACATTTGATCCCTTTGATCCCATGTCTCAGATTCAATCTAAAAAGTTCAACATAAAACCTATGCTCTGATACCACTTGTTGTTCACAACTGCCACACATTAGGCACAGAAGCAACCTTAGAATGAATCAAATGCGCAATAGAGAAATGAAAAAATTCGAGCAATCACAGAGAACACAAAGTTTTACATGGAAAAATCCATGCGGGAAAAAACCACGACACCAAGTGAAACAATCCACTATGAACAGAAAGAACGACTTAAAGATCCGAAAACCCTAGTTTCTCCATTCAAAACCCTTTTGATCTCAAGCTCTCATGTTTTGCACTTTTAGCACTAACCCTACTCCCATATTAACACTGTTTATATAACCCGCATACATAATTAGAAACGAAACAGTGCACTTACATAGAAGTTGTGCGTACCGTCTATTGAATCGTCAATTGATTGACTCCGATCGATGATCTTTGATTGATCAACACCCCCCATGTTTGATCGAATCGAACATCCTCAAAAGTGTCCAGAGAGTACACATTTTTGGAATTTTCTCAATCTATTGACAATATGTTTGATCCGATCGAAATCCCTTGTTTCAACATCAAATTGAAGGCACTCAAACAACATGAATGGGCTTTTTCTCATAGAATGTGAACGTTTGGCCTTTTTAGTTTTAACGGTTTGGTTACTTGCTAGGATGGATTGTCCAACCAATGGTGTTTTCCACATGATGGGGTGCTACCGTACAACCATCTAGTTGAATTGTTCTAGCGGAATATGTTGCTAAACTTAGAAAATGCTGTTGCAAAACCCAAATCAAATTTATAGCATAAGTAGTGGAAATGTTTGACTCAGGTAATTTTATTCTTCATTTCCGCTGGGCTGTTTGGATTTCTTGAATTGATACGACGAACTCAAAGAATGTTGAAGTCACACTACTTGCGTTCAAATTATCTTATTGTGCATATCTCTTTAACCATATTCCCCATATCAACCTTTCATTAGTATAGAAGCACATCTTGGCCTTTCCTTCATGTAAATGTGCATACAAGGTAATTCGTTTGGAGGCTGTGGATTTCTTGCATTGAGAGGTTCTTAAAGTGTTTATCACTGCTGGTTGTAGTGATATGCACACACACACACACATATATAGGGAAATGGTACTATAAGGCTGACCTCATGGGAACTTCTCATGAGGTCGAGCTGTGTGGGCCCCACTATGATGTGTGTCGAACATCAACACTATGTCCCCTTTAGGTTATGGGATATGCCAAAAATCAGCCGTATACGGAGCTCAGGCGGGCCATACCATCTAAAACCATGTGATGACATGCCTAAAACATATAAAAGCACTTGGTTGAGGCCACCTGAATTTTGGATGTGGCTGAAACTTGGTTTGACCCCTCATCCAAGTGGGACACACAATGGATGGGTTGGATTTGTGAACCACATCTAGGTGGGCCCAATAAATAATTATGAAAGTTTCAATGGGAGGGTAACCCCTCTCAACTGTTGTATGTAGTGTGGCCGACCCAGGTCATGAATTGACTTGATTTTTAAGCCTGTGGCCCACCATGGAATGGTGCATCTGACTGATGGGGTAGATGTTTGACACACATCATGGTGGGGCCCACACAACTCGACCTCCTGTGAGGTCGACCTCATAGTGTGTGTGTGTGTGTGTGTGTGTGTGTGTGTGTGTGATGCACATTGCTGTGTGTGTGTGTGTGTGTGTGTGTGTGATGCACATTGCTATCAGTTTGATTTCGTATATATAACACATATTGTAAGGATCGTTCTATGAGCTTTGCTAAGCGCAAGCCTATGTACATGCCACACATATGCCAACACAGCACATAAGTGTGAAATCTAAATCCATCCAACATGTTGGTCCAACCTTGTACATGTTTTCCCAAAAATAAAATCTGGTCCAATCAGCATGTGGGCCTCAATATTGGAAATAGGTGGACGGGTTAGAAAACTTCAGCCATGTTCTTTCAGAGCTGTACATTTGTTTTGCAAACTATGGTCTACCTGACCAGTGAATCAATATGATTCTTGGACTAGAGCATTTATAAATTATATGTATTGCTTGTGTTTCCACACGTCTTCTTACATTTATAAATTATATGAATAGACTTTGAATATACTTGCATCAATTCAGTTAGAGAACGCATAGATTAGGACCCCATACAAACAAAACCTATTATGTGCATTTGATTTTTATAATGTTTTGATTTGTAAGCATATATTGATGTATTTTTTAACAATCACTGAAATTTCATTGAAAAATTCGACCAATTTCCAATGTTTCCCCATGTTTCCAACAACAACGATACATTACGCGGTACAACCGATATGTCCCATGCGATAACCGATACGTATCCATATCTCAAGGGTGCGATACGTAATGCGATACCGATATTTCGAACACTGGTTGCGGGTACATTATGCTGAATTACTTTTAAAACTCAATTCATTATGTGTTTGGACATCTTTCATTACATGATAATACATATCACCGAATTTAGGCTTAATTGATCTATCACATGGCTTTGAATCTAGGAATAAGTTGAAACTCTTTTATGTTTCTTACGCTTCCAATTGTATTTAGTTAAAAGTTTGCATGTTCCTTCAGCTTTTATGTGAATGAGGAGCATTAAGCACTTGCCAAGGGCTGTTCATAGCTCCCTGCGTTCAAGTGTTGTTCTGTTTGACTTTACAAGAGTTGTCGAGGAGCTGATATTTAATAGTTTGGATGCAGGTGCTACCAAGGTAATAATGTTGATCTCCATCTGTTAAAATTTTGTTGATCTTGTTGTTGTATGCTTAAATTTTACACACCTAACTTCTTTTAATATTATTTTCTTGATTTCCTTTTTATTTATAGTTGTGTTAAAAATCATGTATCTATCGGTCCTCAAATATATAACTGTTTACTTGATATGTGAACTGACACTTGCATGAGAAGACAGGGAACACCAACCATGACACTCTGCTCCTACCTAATAATCATCTTTGTCCATGCAATCAGTTTTTTTCTTATTTATGGGATCTATCAGCGTCCGATGAGAGTATTTCTAACCATAATTTTAGGACCACAGCTTATTTCAACAAAAGGCAACTAAGGATAGATTCCCTATCGGACTCTAGCATATGTATGATATTTGTTTGTAAAGGAAAATTTTACAATGTTGTTTTCTTTTAATTTTTCAGCTTTTGTCTGCATCTCTATGGAGAAACTATTTGAAAAGTGTGAATTTAGATAATACAAAGTGGGAGCCAACATGGTTTGACTGTATTAATGATTTCTTTTTCTTTTTTTTTTTTTTTTTTAAGGTAAGAAAAAGTATATTATAAACAAAGAGCCGAAAGGCAAACTATACAGAGCATGGGTGGGTAGCCACCCAAAATAATTACGTGAGAAAAGAATAATCAAAGTCCCCTTTTATGCTTAAGGCCCATTCAATAACCAGGCCTTTCGCTTTTAACAGAACATTTCCCATAGAATGACTCAAGTTCCTAAAGCATCTCCCATTCCTCTCATCCCAAATAGCCCACAACCCTGCCGGAAGGAACAATTGTCACAACAATTTGAGGTCTATGGGAAGCTGAATCTCATGCTAGGACATAAGGAGAGTTTCCATGGAGTTAGGGCAAGCCCATTGGACTTGGAACAAGGATAAGTAATGCAGGGGCATTTTCACACCGGGGTCGAGTGGGGTTGCTTGTGGGATGCTGGGGCACACTCAGGTGGGCGGCCCATGTGAGGTGGGTGGCTCGTGTGAGGCGGAACCCATGTGAAGTGGGGCCCATGAGGGGGGTTTGTCCGAGGTTCTAACCCATCCGATGTGGGGCCTGGGCTATAAGATAAAGGGATTAATTCGCCATGCTCTATCAGTTTGAGCTTTTAGAGCAAGTGGTTAATAGTCCTGCATTAATAAGGCTGCATTCCAAATGAAGTTTGCTATCGGACAGAGAATAAATAAATGATTGATCGATTCCGAATCAGCCATGCACATGAGACATGTTTGGGAGGACCATCCTCCTTTTACGAAGATTATCCAATGTTAGAACCTTGCCTCAACCAACCAACCAAGCAAATGCTACCACTTTTGGGGGAACTCCATAAGACCATAGAAACTTAGTCGCCACTGCAACACTAGAAATTACCCCGCCGCCTCTATCTTGAAGTAATTTGTAGTAGGAGTGGACCGAGAACTGCCCCAAGCACTCTAATTCCAGCACATCTTCTCTTTTTCATCTTTAATCGGATAGCAAAATCTGAGGTGTTCCAAAAGGGAGCTCAATTCCCCCACCTAATCATCCGTCAGAAAGAGATGATAGGGGTTGATAGAATGCGGAGAGACTTTTTGTGGCAGGGAGTGGAAGATAAAGGAAAGTTTTATCTTTTAAATGGGAAGAGGTGTGTAAGTCCTACGAGGGAGGTGCGGGCATAAAAATGTTGGGCGATTTGAATAACACTCTTTTGGGAAAGTGGATTTGGAGGTTTGGCACAAAAGATGGGGCACTTTGGAAGGATATAATCACTTCTAAGTATGGGCTCGGTGAAGGCAGATGGTTTACGAAAGAGTCATTTATGTATAGGGCATCCTACCTACGGAAAGGGATTGCCTCGGTTAGAAGAAATTTTGGTCATGGAGTGCGATTTATGATCAAGGATGGTGGAAATACAAGACTTTGGAAAGACTTGTGGATCAGAGAGGAAACTTTGGAATCTCGCTTCCTACGGATTGCAATACTAGCAATGGATCGAAATGTTCTTGTGGGTAGATGTAGTAGAAATTTGTTGTAGAAGGAATTTGTAGAAAGAAGGGAAGAGAGAGAGACAGCTAGGGCAACTTGTGTTGTGTTGGTTGTTAGTCTAGTATGACTAACACTCACACATATATTAATTTTGAAACAAAGATATAAATAATGCTTCACAGGAGTATACAACACGCATACACACACAAACAAAATTATATGTATTTCCACACTCCCCCTCAAGCCGGAGCATGGATATCGATCATGCCTAGCTTGGAATACATATAAAGAAGATGGTGATGAATAGCATGGGCCATTGCTCAAACACATGGTAGGATACAAGATCTTCAATTGGTGATTATCTAAAGAATGTAGCTTGAACTCTTCAAGTAGGAGGCCATAACCAAACTCGACAACCATTGAGTTACCGACCTATCATGCACATGCAAAATTCTCTCACAAACATGTGCAACTTGCACAATAAATGAGTGAATTACACTCATAACACTTGAGAGAATACACACACACACACACTAGCATGTGGAGACGTGTGCAACACGTGCAACACAATGTGAGTGATTACACTCACAACTAACAACAAGGGCTTGATCTGGGGGGCTAGGTTTGGTAATGATACCAACCTTTGGGCGGAATTCATGAGATCTAAGTATTTGCAGAGGGGGGTAGCAGCCTCCCCAAGCTCCCTTCCCCCCAACGCTTCGCCGATCTGGAAGGTTTTACAGGGCCTCTTCCCAATTCTGGATGGTAATGCCCAACGGAAAGTGGGCCATGGTTTATGCAATATGTGGGACTGTAACTGGTCCGGTCTGGGGCCTCTTAAATCTCATCCTTCTCTGCTCATTCCCTCTCATTTGTCGGGTTTGAGAATAGCGGACTTCATAGGTGAATTTGGTCTCAAGCCAATTACCCTTTATGCGCTTCCCCGCTGGTTAAAGGACCACATCCTTCATAGAGGTTTTTGCAACTCGAAAGCCGATGACTTGCTTATTTGGCCTCATGATTCCTTAGGTTCCTTCTCAGTTAAATCGGCATGGGATGTGGGTAGAGTCAGAGGCCAGATGAACTCTTGGGCGAAATGGGTGTGGCATCATAACATCCTTCTAAAAATCTCCATTTTCCTTTGAAGGCTGCTGTAGGAGGCTATTCCAGTCGACGGTCGCGTCCGGAAGAAAGGTATTCTCCTTGTGTCTAAATGTGAGTGCTGTGGGGCCAATCAATCTTCCAGCCCTGGCGTGGAAGACCTGTCTCACCTTTTCCTCTCTGGCTCCCTCGCGGTTAAAGCTTGGGACTTGCTCGCAAGTTTTTTCGGGGTTCCCCTCCTTCACCACAACACGATAAAGGGCAGACTCCTATGGTGGTGGCAGAGACCTTTCCCTCTCCGACGTTCTCCCACAGTGCTTCGTTTGGCCCCTGCTTTCTTGATTTGGGAGACATGGAGGGCCAGGAACGGTACCAGGTATGACGACCGTGTTATCTCTCTTCAGGCTCTTTTCTCCAATGTGAAATGGTGGCTAAAAACCGTCTTCCCTCATTCTTAGAGGCCTCCCTCCCTTCCATCTGATGGCACGGGCCCCGTTTTATAGCCACAAGCCTGTCCATCCTGCCCCTCCCCAGCTTTCATCATTGTCAAATGGTCCAGACCACCTGCGGGCTAGTTCAAGATCAATGTCGACGGCTCCTCCCTTTTGAACCTAGGACTGGCCGGGGGCAGAGGTATCTGTAGGGACCACGCAAGGAAGTGCGTCTTTGCTTTCATCAGTGGTTACGGGGAAGCTTCCAATAGCTGGGCTGAATTAAGGGCTGTATACGACGGGATGTTCTTTGCTGTGGCGCTTGGTTCAAATAGAGTCCTCATTGAATCGGACTCCAAATGGGCAGTGGACTGTATCAGTGGCAAGTTCCCCGCCGGCTGGAAATGGTCTTATTGGATCTCCAAAATTCAGACGCTTAGTCTCAGAGGCTCCTTCAGGATCTCTCACATCCTTAGGGAAGCCAATGGTCTGGCAGATGGTTTGGCAAAGGAGGGCAGCAAATTGCGAATTGATAGGTACTTCAGCAACGCTTCCTCTCTGCCCTTCTTGGTTAAGGGCCGATACCTTCTAGATAGAACCGACCTTGGCTCTATTAGGGAATGTCGGGGTTTTTCCTCTGTATAGGATATGATAGGTGGGGTAGGTTTTTTGCTCTGTTCTCCCACCCTGAAAGCCTCTGTCTGTACATGTGCTACACTAATGAAAGTCCTCTTTTGAAAAAAAATAAAAAATAAATACATTATACCTTCCCAAAAAAAATTAAAAAATAACAAGGGCTTGATGAAGGAAGAGATGATGAACTGAAAAGGAAAGATCCATTACTTGTAAAATCTCCAATGTCTAGTTGAGTCAAGCATTGCGTCGAACATTTTGTGTGCATAGTACTTGTAAGCACCGAACGAGAACATCGACTTCACAATCACCATTAACATGATTTTACACCGCATTTCGCATCCCCATAACATCAAAACATGAAGAAACAAAGAAATTCTAGCAAAAATCCAAAAAGCAAGGACCTACAACACCCATTTCTCACAAAACACGTTGTAGCACACCCAAATCTCGACGAAACTTCATGATTCTTGTTTCTAGTGATTGCAAATGATCAACCGCACTTGCTCTATGTGGAAAATCTGCTTAGAAAACCTTATGAAAAACAACACAACAAAAATAATGAAATTTGGACTTTTTTCAAAATTTCTCTATTTTCACTATAACACCACGAAAACCGCATCAAAAAATTGCAGAAAAATCACCATTATTCTCTAAAAACATTATCTTCCAGTTCCCATACTTTCTGCTTCAAAAAAGACTGTCAAGTTGTGCACGGCTAATGTCACCTGTATGTACGGACGACGTCAACAGTGGGTCTCACTATCGTAGGTTGCGATTAGGTCCCATCAATCGCAGGCCCTAATACCAAGTAGAAATCTGTAGAAAGAAGGGAAGAGAGAGAGAGAGAGAGAGAGAGAGAGAGAGAGAGAGAGAGAGAGAGAGAGGGGCTAGGGCAACTTGTGTTGTGTTGGTTGTTAGTCTAAAATGATTGAATAACTCTCTCACACACACACATATATATTAACTTTGAAAGAAAGATACAATGCTCCACAGGAGGACACAACATACACACACACACACACAAACTAAATTACATGTATTTCCATAGGTGTTGCCCTCATCAGGGTGTCCCATATCGGTAACGGCCGTGTCCATTACGTGATACGGGGCCGTAACGGGCACCCCACCGATTTTGTATCTGTAACGGCCGTTACTGCCTAGTAATGGCCAGGGCGTAACGGTAAAAAAACGGTCACTTTTTTTTTTTGGCTTTTTAAGGTCCGTTTTTCCACTTTTTTTGAAACTTCTTTTTTCCAAACTCTTCCTAAATCATTCTATTACTATTTTCGACCAATCTTAGCTTGATATTTCAGACAAAAACAACTTATATTAAGAATTTTCTTGATTCGAAGCTCCGTGGGCCATTTTCCAGCAATTCCTCAAAAATAGGTATTTATACTTTTTATTGAATGTTTTACTGTTTTAATGGTAGAATATGATGTGTTAATCATAGTAGAACATGTTAATGTGTATTTTACAGATTCTTGATGTCATTTTATATTTTTTTCTATTTACGGACTATTTTCAGCCCTTTTTTTGAAAATTCGAAAAATAATTTTTTATTGAATGTTTTGCTGTTTTAATGATAGAATATGATGTGTTAATCGTAGTAGAACATGTTAATGTGCATTTTTACAAATTCTTGATGTCATTTTATATATATATATATATTTTATATATATATTTTTTCTATTTACGCACTATTTTCAGACCTTTTTTTGAAAACTCGAAAAATCATTTTTTGTTGAATGTTTTGCTGTTTTAATGATAGAATATGATGCGTTAATCATAGTAGAACATGTTAATGTGCATTTTACAGATTCTTGATATCATTTTATATTTTTTTCTATTTACGCACTATTTTTTGCCCCTTTTTTTGAAAATTCGAAAAATCATTTTTTATTGTATGTTTTGCTGTTTTAATGATAGAATATGATGTGTTAATCATAGTAGAACATGTTAATGTGCATTTTATAGATTCTTGATGTCATTTTATTTATGTTTTTAATTGTTTTTCTATTTACGCACTATTTTCGGCCCTTTTTTTAAATTTCAAAAAATCATTTTTTATTGAATGTTTTGCTGTTTTAATGGTAGAATATGATGTGTTAATCATAGTAGAAAATGTTAATGTGTATTTCACAGATTGTTGTTGTCATTATATATATATATATATATATATATAGAGAGAGAGAGAGAGAGAGAGAGAGAGAGAGAGAGAGAGAGAGAGATGCTCACACACAACTAGTTGGACCGTGAGTTTTGGTCCAACTAGCTGGGCATTAAATGACAAGAATGCCTTTTTGATTCACATGTAATGCCTCTTGTAAAAGAGGTACTACAATGTCCTACTCACGTAAGATGGTAATAAGTATCAAAGATCCTATCCATTCATCAAATAGGACCCATTACTTAGATGTTATTTACAAAATTTTATTAAAATATATTAGTTATTTAAATCACATATGGAAGTTAAATTTAAATAAATATAATGCATTTCTAACCACTCCAAATTTCTCCTAAAAGAGTGGTACTCTAATCAACTATTGATTAGAAGAGAAAAAAAAAATTGGCCTCTCATATTATCATAAGGTGCTGTACTTGATAAACAGATCAGATTTATGACACATGTAACGTATTGTACAAATGCATCACATCCAAACAGCACAGAGGAGATGTGGGCTTGGCATCCCATCCTGATATGCACGGTAAATCCACTCCAACCATTATGTGAATAGTAGAAATTTAACCATAGAGCTAAAAATACAAGAGACAATAGAAGAGGCGGATGCCAACCCTTGATTTTTATGAGGCCAACAGATTTTTATGAGGCCAAACCAAGAGCCAACAGTAGGACAATTAAAAATGCATTACAAGGATCAAAATTATCGAAATATACTTATTTCTTTACCTTGTAATGCATTTTTAATTGTTTTTAAATGCATTACAAGGTATCCACCATTGGCCTCATAAAAATCAAGGGTTGGCATCCGCCTCTTCTATTGTCTCTTGGTTTGGCCTACTTAATCACAAATCTACTTGTATTTTTAGCTCTATGGTTAAATTTCTACTATTCACATAATGGTTGGAGTGGATTTACCGTGCATATCAGGATGGGATGCCAAGCCCACATCTCCTCCGTGCTGTTTGGAGAGAGATTTTTAAACTATGCTTTCCTTTTAAAAAGGAGAGAAAAGAGGAGAGATTTAAACGGTGAGAGAGTAATAAATGAAGGGAGAGAAAGTGAGAGCATAGTCTTGTTTATGGATTTTCTGGCTATATTTTAGGAGTTTTACATGTGTGATGCATTTGTACAATACGTTACATGCATCATAAATCTGATCTGTTTATCAAGTACAACACCTTATGATAATATGAGAGGCCAATTATTTTTTTTCTCTTCTAATCAATAGTTGATTAGAGTACCACTCTTTTAGGAGAAATTTGGAGTGGTTAGAAATGCATTATATTTATTTAAATTTAACTTCCATATGTGATTTAAATAACTAATATATTTTAATAAAATTTTGTAAATAACATCTAAGTAATGGGTCCTATTTGATGAACGGAGAGGATCTTTAATACTTATTACCATCTTACGTGAGTAGGACATTGTATTACATCATCTTTTACAAGAGGCATTACATGTGAATCAAAAAGGCAGTCTTGTCATTTAATGCCCAGCTAGTTGGACCAAAACTCATGGTCCAACTAGTTGTGTGTGAGCATTTCTCATATATATATATATATATATATATATATTTGTTTTCTATTTTCAAATTAGTGACTTTATGTTTTTATTTTCTTATATTGGACAGGTTTTGGAGCTTCTTAGGGTTAGCAGTGTTTAAATTATTGGCGACAATATCGAATTGTCGCCGATAATATCGGTATCGCTGGCTCAGCGATACCGAAAACCCATTTATTCGAATTGCTACCAGATATCGCCGATATTTTTGAAGGGTGGGAACTGTAGCCAACAAGAGATGTTTTTGGCGATAAAATCGTCGAAATCAAAAACAAAAAATGCAAGAAAATACTTGTTTTTCACCCAGATTTGGTTGAAAACACGAATTTCAAGAGCTTCATGGCTGTTGAGTGCGGATCAGCAACTTTCCGGTAAGATTCAACCCAAAAAAATCGGCTTTTTCGTCGAAAAATCCTCCGGCAGCTTCTCAAGAAAAAATCAGCTTGCAGGCTATGAAAATCTCGAGATTTTGTTGGAAAATAAAGGTTTTTTTTTTTTTTAAAGTTTTGGGATGAGGGAGAGGGATTTTCGTGTTGAAAATCCAGAGATTTTGGTGGGAAGGAGAGGATTTTCAGGGTTTTTACGGAAATTGGGGTTGGGATTTCATTTTAAATCGGGGGTTTGGATTTTAACGGTGCAGGTCGGTGCTCTGTGTGCCCTACCATGATGCATTTGTTGTATCCATTCTGTCCATTAATTTTTAAATATAATTTTAGAGCTTAATACAAAAAAATAGGTAGATCTAAAACTCAGGTGGACCACACCACGGGAAAACAGTAGTCATTAAATGTCCACCATTTAAAACCTCCTGGGGCCCATTGTAATGTTTATTTGATATCCAAGCTGTTGATTAGGTCTTAAATACCTAGGTGAAGGGAAAAAAGAAATATCAGCTTGATCCAAAACTTTCGTAGCCCGTAGGAAGTTTTTAATGGTAGACCGTATACGTTCAATCAACATTGTGTGGTCCACTTGAGATTTTGATCCATCTCATTTTTGGACTGTTATCATAAAATGATCTAGAAAAATGGACCGATGGAATGGATTAAACATATGCATCATGGTGGGACCACAGAGCATGGACCAGTGGCGAGGCTTTAAATCGAACTGCGTACTGAGCTACTCAATACGCTTTTATGGTAGTGAGTCAACTCATTTGGGCCCATTGTTAATGTATGTGATTTATCTACACCTTCTATTCATTTTTTCTGCTAATTTTAGTGGTTGATCCAAAAATTTAAGTAAATCCAAAGCTCAAATGGACCATACCATGGGAAACAGTGTGGAATAATGATTTCCACCGTTGAAACCTTGTTAGGGCCCACGATTATGTTTATTTGTCATCCAACCTGTTCATAAGGTTGAACGGACCTCGATGAAGCGAAAACACGAATATCAGTTTGAGGAAAAGCTTTTGTGGCCTCCACGATTTTTCAATGGTAGAGGTTCAATCACATTGTTTCCTGTGATGTGATCCACTTGAGTGTTTTATATTCTTTCGTTTTGTGGTAAAGTCATAAAATTATGTATTAAAATGAATGAACAGAGTGGATAAAATAAATAAATAATGGTGGAACCCACAGTGTTTACTCAGTGCACTAAGGTTACTGAATAACTCAGTAAGCAATCCGCTTCCTACCGGAACCGGATTGGCTGGTGTACCTCACACCAGCTATATATCTGGTGTATTGACGTCAACAAGTTCTGTGGATCTGATCATGAGGTATGTGTTATATCCAAACCGTCCATCCATTTGGCGTGCTCGTCTTAAGGCTTGAGACGAAAAATAAGATAGATCTAACTATCAAGTAGACCACACTGAAAAAAAAAAGTAGTGGGAGATTAAACGTCTACCATTGAAACCCGTTTTTGGGGTTACAGAAGTTTTGGATCAATATGAAATTTGTTTTTCCTCTTCATTTTGTCCTTTGTGATCTTATGGACAAATTGGATAGAAAATAAATGTTATGGCAGGCCCTATGAATTGTTTAACGGTGAAAATCATTATCTCTGCTGCTATTTGTGGTGTGGTCCAGATGATCTTTGGATATGATTCATTTTTTGGATAATGCTCTAAAATGATCTATAAAAATAGATGAACGGTATAGATATAATAAATACATCACTGTAGGCCCATGTAACTTTGATCTACTTTGAACCGTCCGTACAAGAGGAGCGTCAGTGCTCGTCTTCGCACGACACATACCTACAACAGCTATATAGTTGGTGTGTGGTACACCAGCCAATCTGCTTCCGCTTTGCGCACCTCCGTACAACCATGATGCATGTGTTGTATCCATACCATCCATCCATTTGGAGAGATCATTTTATCACATGAGAAAAATAATGAGACAGATATAAAGCTTAAGTGAAGCACGCTGTAGAAAACAGTGGAGACAGTGACATCCACTATTCAAAACTTCTTAAGGGCCACAGAAGTTTCCAATCAAGCTTATATTTTTGTTTTCACTTCATCTATTTTTATGTTAACTTGTGAATAGGCTGGATCTAAAAAATACATCATGGTGAGCCCTATAAATTTTTCAACTGAATAGGCTGGATCTAAAATATACATCATGGTGGGCCCTATAAATGTTTCAACAATGGGTTGACTGATCCCACGGTTTTCTGTGGTGGGTCCACTTGAACTTTAAATTTATCTCATTATTCTTGTAGGTTTGCATTTGTATTATATAAACTCATTATGATTACTATTTGAGTGATTTCACTGAAAAATTCCACCATTTTCTCCATGTTTCTCCCTTTTTCCCTGCATTTCCAGTTATCGGCGATAACGATATTATATCTTTATCTCTAACCAGCGAAACTTATAGTGATACCGACAACTCGAACATTGGGTTTTAGAACATAAAATCATCTTTATTGATTAGATTCTGAAACTGTATATAAATTTAAAATAGCGAGTGCCGAGTAGACTGGACTCATAATCTCACATAGACATAGGTCATACACTCATACTCATATCTAATTATCTAGTATCTACCTAAACCTAAAGAAATGTCTGGGTCTGGCCAACAAGTGAGGATATTGGATGGCAACATTGTCAGAGGGTTGGTGGTACTAGGCACCAAATGAAGTGCAACTATTGTGATAGACTAGTGACTGGTGGAATTACCCGTCTTAAACAACATTTGACACATCGAAAGGGTCAAGTTGCGGGATGTACTAGAGTACCGAAAGAGATAATGATTTTAATACAAGCTAGTCTGGATGAGTCGAAGGGTAAACGTGCTACTGTACAAAAGAAGAAAGATGAGATTTTGGATGCAGCTCGACAGGAGGTGTTTGGTCCTGAATATATGGGCGTTCGTGATGAAGATATTATTGATTCTGACGAAGATTCAGATCGGGAATTAACTATAGCTAGGAGAGAGCTTGCGTCTAGCTCGTGAAGAGGAAGAACGTCGCCGCATGTTTGGCGCGCATGGGTCAATACGTGATACCCCGCGGGGGGGGGGGGGGTGGGTTACGATGTGTGTTTGGGAGCCGACAACAACTTTACGTGATGCTCCTATACGTTTGGATGAAGAAGTAAATGAGCCTAGGAGACCCTCTATTGATCCAATCCTGTTTAGGAAAGAATTAACTAAACAAAAGAAGATAAAACAAATGTGGAGTAGAACTTTTGTTGAGAAGCTAGATAGAGCAGCAGCAAAGTTATTTATACATGCCAACATACCTCCTAACACAACCAATTCTCCATATTGGCAGGTGGTGATTGATGGAGCAGCAGAATCAGGTGAAGGAATAAAAGCTCCCACAACTAAGGAGATTAGGGGGAAATGGACAGATGCAGAGTATGCGGATGTGAAAGCATACGTGGCTACCTTTAAACCTGTATGACAAGCGAGAGGATGCACGATCATGTGTGATGGTTGGACTGGCCCAACCAGACGCAGCATGATCAACTTTATGGTGTACTGCCACTTAGGAACTATATGCCACAAGTCAATTGATGCCTCAGAGGTAACAAAAGATTCTAATTATATTACTGGACTAATGGATAAAGTTAGTGGAAGAGTGGAGAGGAGAATGTAGTGCAAATTGTGACAGATACTGAAGCATCATATAAGCTTGCAGGACATAAGTTGATGAATAAGAGATGACATCTTTTTTGGTCACTATGTGCTGCCCATTGTATTGATCTTATATTGGAAGATATTGGGAAGAAGAAGAATGTTAAGGAAATGGTCAAAAGGGCAAGAGAAGTGATGACGTTTATTTACAACCATAATCAAGTAGTCACAATAATGAGAAAGTTCACGAAAGGACGAGAGTTGTTGAGGCCT
Source organism: Magnolia sinica (assembly GCF_029962835.1). NCBI lineage: Eukaryota > Viridiplantae > Streptophyta > Magnoliopsida > Magnoliales > Magnoliaceae > Magnolia > Magnolia sinica. Next base: position 87,696,582 of record NC_080576.1, on the reverse strand, counting down.
GCGGCGACTAGATTCTTAGCAAACTTTATAGCATTAGAGAGTTTATTCCAGCATAGGGGAGAGTTGAGTGAGATGTTCGCTTTCCAAGAATGGCTTAACACAAAACACGAGCAGAAGACATCAGGGACACCGGTTAAAGTTGCGAACACCATACGGGACAACAAATATTGGAAGAGGGTCAAGTCGATCCTAAAGGTGATGGAACCACTAATGAGGTTACTCCGTCTTGTTAAAACCAATGAAGCACCTACCATGGGCTTCCTATACGATGTCATGGATAAGGCAAAGTTGGCAATTCAATATGATTGTAGAAGCTGGGAGTCTTGTTGGAGGATGATCGATAGGAGATAGACAAAACAACTCCATCACGATCTTCATACAGCAGGTTATTACCTAGATCCTAGGTACAGATATGCCCAATCATTTGTTGCGGATGATGAAGTTTGTGTCGGGCTAAAGAATGTGATAAAGAGATTAGAGCCTGACTTAGATATGCAAATAAAGGCGTTGAATGAATTAGATACATTTGGAAACCGCCTAGGTAGCTTTGGAGATGCTCTTGCACAACATGCAGTATCTAGGTTGCAACCGGCCGAATGGTGGATTAATTTCGGAGAGAGTACGAAGGCTCTCTAAAAAATTGCAGTAAAAGTTTTGAGCTAGACAACATCTTCCTCTAGCTGCGAAAGGAATTGGAGTTGTTTTGCGCTTATTCATTCAAAGAATAGGAATATATTGCAGACTAGGACATTAGATAGACTTGTTTTCATGCACTATAATATAAAACTAAGAATGCGACGACATCATAGGAGCATTACAGCCACCCATGACGCAGACTACTGTCCAATAAATGTGGACAATATTTATGATGAGGATGACCCGCTTTTACCTTGGTTAGAAACAAGGGAAAAGCAAATTGAAGAATTGGAAATTGATGACCCAGAAATACGCAGAGCGCAACAAGAGAGTCGTGCAGATATGTTGGACCCAGTAAGAGGGGGCAACGTTTATGCCAAGTACGGCTTAAGATCAACAAAATAGTACGAGCAGTGGTAGCGTGACCGTGTCGGATGATGGTGATGATGACCCCCTGCCCCTGGTGCTGGCACTTCTAGTGTTGCTCAGCACCCTATACAGCCGTCTACAGATCACGATGCCGATGAACATCGACGAGGTAGTACACAAGGTCGGACTTATGAGTGTACCGAGTCACGATACAGCCAGTATGAGGAAGGTATGTCTAGTGGTGCACCGGGTCTGGGGGGTCCGGAACATCAGCAGGCTCAAGGTCCTGGTTATTATGATGGATATTCTTATGGTCAATTGGATTATAATTATGGTGGTTATACTGAGCCCATTCCATCACATTCATGTTGGAGTAGTCCTTTCGATCAATATCCATATGATTATAAATATCCAGATCCAAATTCAAGTTACTCATCACAGCAGACACTCTCAATCTCAAGATTCTCAACAGCCTGAATACGGGCACCAGTATGGCTATTCGATAGGCACTAGTGGATATCCGTACTCAGGGTCGGAGTCGTTGCTTAGTCAGGATCGGTCATCCTCTGGTTTCGTTGATCTAATATTTCCTTCTGACACTGGATATTATAGATATGCAGCACCACCTATTGGACAGCCTCAACCTGACGATGACGATGATGTGGAGGTCGAGCAATCACAAAAAAGCAGATTTTCATTTTGGTGGTGACTTGTGATTGTGAGTATATATTTGTATTAAGGTAAGTATTTGCAGCAGACAACTCATAGCAGTATTATTGCAAGAAGCCAAGCACACACTTGACATTGCCGAACTTGTATTTAAAATAGCTCCCCTGACAACCAATCAAGTAATCCTTAATCAAGTTGCAGGGGAGTATATCAGACACTACTATTTTTTTATTTTATTTTTTTAATTTTTAATATTCTTGACTTGAGGATGACAGGTCACAGGACAGGAATCACAGTCACAACCACAGGTATGTTAAATAAATTATGAAAAATAATTGCAAACACCTACACATGTAAGATATTTTCATATTACATTCATTCTAATATATATCTATCATTGATGGTAGATAGTTAGAAAATTAAATATATGAGTTTTGCAGTCAAATCCAGGTTGTCTGGTTTATAAATTCATCAGACAGTCCAATAGAACCTCTCACCAAAGAGTGGACCGTTACACCACCATAAACATGTTCCAATTTATAAATGAATGCATATTTGGAATGCTTAGAATATTCCGGATTTAATCCATATTTTTTCATATTTTTTTGGCAAATTTTTTTTTTTTTTTTGCACCGTTACGCCCCCGTATCGCCGTTACGCCCCCGTATCTGTATCGGTATCGGAGGGTACCGTTACGCCAACCAATACCGATACGGGATACCTTGACCCTCATAATGGGAATAGTGTAGTTTGGACTCACTGTATTAATGATGAAGCTACAATTTTTGTAAAGTAAAAATCAAGAAGCTGGAAGCCCTAACTGGCATATTCATAAAGCAATATTAAGTAATTTAAAATGTGTATTAGTATTTTTAGTTGTCATCACAACCTTGTCCCGGCTACTTGGGTTTGGAATTTTGGGCCCTGTATTCATATATCTAACATAATCTAATTTTTGTTATTGTTTCATGGAAAAATTCATAATGTGATTCAATATTTTAAAAAAATTCAAAATAACTAAATATAGCACAATTTATTGAGTTAAAGGCAGTCCTATCAATCATGGTTGATCTTCATTAATGGAAGCAAGTGGAAGTTCTGTAGTAGTAGTAAATGTCGATATGGTCTTGTCTCTATACCGTGGGTAGAAAATTCCTTTTAGCATGGGTTTGAGCAAGAAGCGTAGTTTATGGGTAATTGAAGCTGTGTATTTTCCAAATTTGGGAAATGTGTAGCAAGGGATTTGCCAAATATCAAACTTCCTTTTGAATGGAAAGAGGAGGCATATACGAACCATGTTGTCCAATGCAAGTGTTAGCAAGAATCGTTTAGGCACCCAAATTCTTTCCTTGGTGATTCCAAACCACTAGTTCATGAACAGAATCATATATACTATGGTTTTAAAAAAATCAGGACTCTGTTTGCAATTTAATGATGCTTGGAGTCTTTGGACTACATAACTATACCGAGGTTGAAAAGAGTATTTCTACTTGAGCTTTGTTTGGAGGAAATTGGGATTGTTGGCAAAATTTGTGGAAAATATCTATACATTTTTATCATTACCTTGCTTATTTATGTGGTTTGCTGCTTATTTTGAAATGGATAAACAATTTTGGAAGATGTGGTTGGCTGGTTGCAGCTGGATATTTGGTGCAGATTCTGTTTGGTAGTTTATGGAGCTATTGCTTTATATAAATAAACTAGTAAAATGCATGTGTTGCACATGTGAGTATATCTTCATAATTACATGGACTAATGTTGTTGATTAGCTTAATACTGACATTTAAAAAAATCAATTCAATGTAAAAATATGTAGAGTACTAATGGGAAGGGGAAAAGCTCGTCCACCGCTCAAGTGGTTTACATGTGCAAAAATTTAGACCTTATAATTGTCGACCACATTTTGAATAGAGATTGCATTAACCCCAATCAAATAAACTTTAGTCATAGAATTTAGACCTTTACCATTTTAACTTGAACCATTCATTTGATTGCCGCCATTGCGAATGGATAGGATCATTCTACAACGTGATTTCTATTCTTTCTTCATCTATTTGAATTGATGAATGATCATAAGATTCATAACCTTTGTATACGTGTTTAAAAATATACTTTACTACTTAGCTATTTGATATTGTCGAAATACATTTTTTGATGAAAGTATATTGTTAAACCGTGTTTTATCTTCTCAACTACGATGTAGGTTAAAACATATTGAATAAAGACAGTCGATTCGAGTCCCTCAACTATCTATGATCTTAATAGAAATAGAGTGCCGTTTGTTCCTATTTCTTCCTTCTTTTTTTTCTTGTACTCATTCAACTCTCTTAGGGAGTCTACACTTGCCAAAAGTGGATGTAAGGTATTTAGAGAGCAATTTGTTCTAGTGCATTAGAACATGAACATTGTCCTAGTGCACTCTTTTGCGACACGTGTTCATGGCTTACTAATCCAAACTTTTGACCTCATGCATGTGTGGCTCCCTTTTGCCCTAAGTTTTGTACATCGCATGTATCTGGTATCCCCATATGGAACATGTGTTAGATTAGATCCGTTGATCAAGATTTAGGCGATCCCAACTGGGTGGATACCATGTTTAGATGTCACTCCCCGAAAATGGCGCTCGAGCCTACGTCGCCCCCAGAACCCTATCCTCATGGCGCGGCCCCCTTTTTTTGATTGGGTTAAGTCGCTAAATACCATTATTACAACATCTCCACTTTCAATTCAAATATCCAAATAACCATTCGTTTGATCAATACAATTGTTCAATTACAAATATTACATTCCTATATTGCTTTTGATGGACCATAACTTCTCTTAAAAGAGGAAGGTTGATGGAAAGAAATTTTGAAAGGTGAAAGATGCAAAGGATTTGGAAGGTGAAAGGTAATTGGAAAGGTAAAGAGAGTTTGGAAACTAGCGTCGGGGAAAAGGATAGCGGTTGGCAAATGGTCTCGAGGAGGAAGTTCATAGCTCGGGAATTAGGGCGAAAGAGTATAACTCCTCTCTCCGAATTTCCAACTCCTTTTGTGGAAAGTTTCCTAGAAGGATGGATGGCCATCAACCTTGAAAGGGTGTTCGGAAATGTTGGGATTGTTAAGGAGGTTGTCATTCCTAGAGAGGAATTCTAACACCTTACGAGGTTTTGCTTTCGTTTGTATGAATACAGAAGACAAGGTTTTGAAGGGAGTCCAACTTCTAAATGGAGAGAGTTTTGGAGGTATTAAGTTGAAGGTTCAGAGAGCGAGATATGGTCCAGAAAGGAAGAACAGAGAAGAGATCGACGGAGATACAAATAGAAGTTTAGCGTCAAAGAGGACAGATAGTTTGGGGAATAGAGAGAGAGAGAGAGTCAGGCAGGAGTCTTGAACATGGTAAAATGCGTCCGATAACATAAAAGAAATCCTATAAGGAGGTGATTTCTAAAATGGACAATAAAGAAATCAAAAGCTCAGAGGCAGGCCATAACTTAGCAGAAAGGTGGGTGTGGAGGGAACCATTGGTCGAAGGCCCGATTGTGAGGATCCATAACAAAGCTCTGGAGGAGTCGCTAAAGTCTTTCGAGATTTCCTTTGTAATTTTCATTCAGTCAGGGGTAGCAGAATCTTTGTTGGTGGAATGGTTAACAAGTAGATGCAAGGGACTGGAGGAGGAAGACATTGTCATCAAAACTATTCATCTTGACACGATGCTAGTCTTGCTAGGTAGTGAAGTTCAAGTAGAAACTATTTTCTTGGCATGCAAGTATAATCGAAAAGGACCGATAATAGATATTCAAAAATGGGAAAATTGGTTAGTTTTCAACTGGGAAGAACATTGGTAGTAGATTTGGAATATACCGCTTGAGTTATGGATTGATGATATTTTCAAAGAAATAGGAGCATATATCAGGGAGATCACAGAGACAGATAATCGAACGGACAATAACGAAGAATTGTGTTTTGCGCGTTTAAAGATTAGAAAAAAGAAGCTACTTCCATTTCCAAATTATGTCACTTTACCAAACAAGACATTGAGAGTGTCACTTAACCATTCCCCTCCTGCAGCCAAAGTGATAGTTGTTGTAGCATCCACCAGTAATGTGTTGAGGGTGGACAATGCAAAAATTGTGACTTCAATGTTTCAGGAGCTAAGGTTACAGTTTGCCAGTGTGGTGGAAGAAGAAAGAGGTTAGTTGATGGCGTCCCTAAGTTTCGAAGGACTGCCCATTCCATGCTCCTACGAAACTCCGGATGCAGGGAAGTTGCATTGTCGAATGGGGATTGGCTCTGAAAAAGTTTTCTCAATTGAAAACGCTTCGTGGTGTGGGTCTCCAATAGCCCTATCAGTACCTATTGAGACACGTGTCGAAAGCCTTTCAGGAGAAACTGTCAGAACAACTACGTGTCCCTTTCCTCTTATGACATGTCAAACAACAGATTCGACAACTTTTAATGAAGAGATATCACGGGATACGTTTCTAGTAGGGTGGAGTATAGGTAATGATACTCGGGCTTTTACGGTGGAAGAGTCACATGTGGAACTTAACGCTATAAGCGCACGTGAGGGTAGTGACTTAAGTATAGCCAAGCACGTCGACTTTTGTAAGCTCCGTCTCGACTCAAATCGTGGAAAAGTTTCGAAGATAACAATCATGAAAGCTTCAGGGCAAAAGAGGTAGTGAGTTTTCTGATTCCAAGCGTTGTGGTGCTTATACCTTCAGAATCCTGAAGAGAAGAAGATTCGCGAAGAAATGCTGTAGATCTAGTGGTTTCGGGGATCAAAGCAACACTTTGTCAGAGAATTGTGCCGATAGAGATGGGGATGGATCAAAATTTTTGGTGAGTTTGCCATCTTAGAGGACAGACATTTCCAGGGAGCCTGTAGATGATAGAATCTTATAGATGATTCCTTATGCTGTAACAGAGCTTCCTCCTAACTTGGATGGGTATCTTATAGTCGAAAACCAGGTTACGAGTGACGCTCAGAGCCCGTCCTATGAGGTTATAGATATTTGTTTTGCGACAGGTGTGGTGTCTTCGGAGGATGAAAGCATACAAGATCTTGTAACCGTGCCCCCTTTGGCTATCAATAGTAACTTAGGAGCTATGGTTACATCGGACGGAAGGTTGGAGGATCAATTTCGAATGTGTGAGATTCCAGAGTTGCGCAAGCTGCAGAACAAAAGGGTTACGATGGCCCAAGGCATGAAGAGAATCAAAATGGTGACTATGGATGTGGCATGACTAGTGGGGGTTAGTTTTGGGACCATGCTAGAGGACTATGGCCTATTTCGAATTCGCAGAAGCAAATGGAAGACAACTTATTCCTAGACAGATTTAAATAACTAATAGAGAGATGGTAACTGTGGCAGACAGGGTCCCATCAGAAGGAAGGAGAAGGTTTTGCAATACAAAAAGGGTTAGCTGGGATCCATTTAGTGATCAATGAAGAATGTTAAGGGATTGGGGTGTGCACAAAAAATGAGGGCAAATCAAAGATATTTGCAAAAGATATAAAATTTAGATAGTAACTTTTCAAGAGACTAAATTGAAAGAAATTGATTAGAGGTGGTTAACTCGTTATGGTGGTTCAACATAAATACTGGTTAGCAGCAGATGCATTAGTTTCAGTAGGTGGCATTTTAGTTATATGGAATTCAACAATTTGGAGCAAGGAGTACAGTTGGAAGGGAGAATAGTCAATGTTAGTGGTGCTCAAGAGGTCACATCCGGTTTTAGGTATCTGTTTCGACAGTTTATGGACCTTAAAGCCAAAGTTTCGTGCGGATTTATAGGTGGAGTTGGATAGCTGCCGCAATAGATGGGATTTACCATGGTGTTTGGGCAACGAATTTAATGTTGTCAGACTCCTTTATGAGAAATAAAATGGAGGTTGGATATCCAAAAGCATGAAAAAATTCTCTGGATGGATCCTAAAAAATGAGTTAATGGACTAACCGATGGGAGGAATTAAATATACATGGTTGAATGGGTGATTACCACCAATCAAGTCTAGGTTGGATAGATTTCTTATCTCTATAGAATGGGCGGATAAGTTTCCGATGATTTATCAGAGTCGATTGCCTAGACCGTTTTCCGATCATTGTCTAGTTTTGCTTGAGATAGAAGATGAGAATTGGGGTCCTTGGCCTTTTAGATTTGAGTTGGCATGGTTAGAGGTGGAAGGTTTCAAGGAGAAGGTGGTGGAGCGGTGATCTTCCTTGTCGTCTCAAGGGGGTGTGGGTTTTTCTCTCTTTAAAAAATGAAAGTCTTTGAAAGAGAAGATTTGTGAATGGAAGAAAGAGCATCGAAAGGGTGAGGAGAGGAAACATCCAGTTTTCTTCGAGAAATCCATAGGTTGGATTCAAAAGAAGAGGAGGCTTTGTCGGAGGAGGATAGGTAATGCAGGGGCATTTTCACATTGGGCTTGAGTGGGGTGGCCTGTGGGATGCAGGGGCACACTTGGGGTGGGCAGCCTGTGTAAGGCGGGTGGCTCGTGTGAGGCGGTACCCATGTGATGTGGGGCCTACGAGGGCAGTTCGGCCGAGGTCCTAACCCATGGGATGTGGGGCCTGGGCTATGAGAAAAAGGGATTGATTCACATGCTCTATCAATTCAAGCTTTTAATGCAAGTGGTTAATTGTCCCGCATCAATGGGGCTTGGAGAGAGATCTACAGTCCAAAACATAATGCTAGAATGCAAGAGGAAGAGATCAAATGGTGATAAAAGTCGAGGGCTACGTGGTTGAACGAAGGAGACAAACATACAAGGTTCTTTCATGCAATTGCTAGTGCTAGAGCACATATTAACAAGATCAAATCTTTAATGGTGGAAGGGCAAAGGATATAGGGGAAATCCAAGATCTGTGCTTCTCTAGTTGATTTTTACAAAAAAAACTCTTGTTTAAAGATTCCTGGCTTAGGCTGGGTCTTGATAATCTTTTGTTTGGCACTTTATTGCCGGAAGCGGTGGGAACGTTGGAACAAGCTTTCTTGGAGGAAGAAATCAAGAAAGTAGTGGCATATTTGGGTGGTGATAAAGCTCTAGGGCCAAACGTTTTTCCTTTATGGTTCTACCACAATTTTTGGATGTGGTGAGAGGAGATGTGTTATGTTTTATGAATGAATTTTACGAAAAAGGATGCATAGCTCCGGAATTAGGGGCCATGTTCATAGCATTAATTCTCAAAAAGGAAGAATCTGAGTGTCTAAAGGACTTTCGTCTTGTCAGTTTGTTAGGCGGTCCATTCAAGATCTTGGCAAAGGTGTTGGATTCCGAACAGTGTTGGGAAATGTTATCTCAGCCTCCTAGGGGGCTTTTGTGGATGGTAGTCAAATTGTTGATAGTTCTTTGATGGCTAATGAATGCATTGATTCATACAACAGAAAGGGGATAAGGGCATTGTTTGCAAACTTGATATCGAAAAGGCATATGATAATGTGGATTGGGCGTTTCTAGATTATATGTTGCGTAGGTTGGGTTGTGGACCCAAATGGCGCACTTTGATCCATATGTGCTTCAGGTCGGCTAAATTCTCGATTTTGGTAAATGGTTCTTTGAATGTTTTTTTTTTTTTTTCCCAGCTTCTAGAGGGTCGTCGCAAGGCGCGATCCTTTATCTCCTTACATATTCGTTTAAGTTATGGAGAGGCTCGTAGCAAAATGTTAGAGAAAGGAGAATAGTTACATTTGGAGGAAGGTTGTGGGGTGGATAATGCAATTTTTCAAATTTCTCATCTTCAATATGCTGATAACACTTGGCTTTTTTTTTTTTTTTTTCAAGGCAAACGAGTTCAAAGTGCACAATCTTCGATCGATAATTGTTAGTTTTAAAGTGGTTTCCGGTTTGAAGGTGAATATCGCAAAGAGCGAGATTTTAGGGGTTGGTCTATCCAATGAAGAACTTCAAATTTTTGTGAGGATTATCGGTTGTAGGGAGGGTTCCTTTCCGACCACTTATCTTGGGCTTCTGCTTTGTATCGGAAGACCGACTCAACACGTGGGACAAAGTTATTGGGAGTTGTGAGAGCAAGATGTCCAAATGGAAAACAAGATATCTATCAATGGAGAGAGAATGATTATGATATCAACGTCAATGTCGAACCTTCCGGTCTAGTTTATGTCGCTTTTCACATGTCCAAAGTCGGTTTTAAATGCTTTGGAAAAGCTTAGGAGGGATTTATTGTGGAAGGGATCAGATGTGAAGCATAAGTTTCATCTTATGCAGTAGGAAGAGGTGTGTAAACCAGAGGAGATGAATTTTGCTCTTCTTGGGAAATGGGTTTGGATGTTTGGGGTTAAAGAGGGTTCTAGATGGAGAGAGTTGATAGGAAAGAAATACAAGGTAGATGTCAACAGGTGGTGGATCAAATCCTCCTCGTTGTATCGGGAGTCATTCTTGTGGAAGTCAATAACATCCGTAAAAAATAAGGTGTGGGAAGGGATAGGTTTCACTTTGAGGGATGGGAAAAATATTTGTTTTTGGGAGGATAGGTGGTTTGGTGAAAGCAAGCTTTGCGAATGTTTCCTAAGGTTAGCAGGGGTAGCTAGGGAAGCACATGTCAAAGTGGTAAATTGTTATTCTTGGAGGGGTGTGGACATTATATGGATCCCCCCGCGTAGAGAATCTCTCGGGCGAAGAATTTAAAGAGTTGATTAATCTCCTCCAGGTGCTATCCAATACTTCTCTGATTGTATCAAGTTTTGATTTGCTCAAATGGTTGAAAGATAAATTGGGTATTTTTCAGTGAAATCCTTTTTTTGGATGCTAGTCGATCATGAGGCAAATGTAGTGATATCTTCGACAGCTTATGTTGGGCAGTACGATGCTCCATTGAAGGTCACGGTGTTTGGATGGCTTGTTGGGAGGAACAACGTGTTAACGATAGACAATCTTTCAAAGAGGAATATGATTCTTCCAAATGTGTGTCTATTATGCTCTAGAGACGTAGAGTCAGTGAACCACCTTTTTCTTCATTATTCTTATGCAAGAGAGGTGTGGTGCCATTTCTTTCAACTTTTTGGAATGCTTTGGGTGTTTCCGAGCTCAATAGATTTTTTTCTCTTGTCATGGCATGAAGAGGACATGGGTATATCAAGAAATAGGTTATGGAGGTTGAGCTTGCTAGCAGGTTTATGGGCTCTTTGTCCTAAAAGGAATGCCCGATGTTTCAAAAACAAAAATGGGATGGTGATAGATGTTTTCAGGAGATCTAAATTGTTTTTGCTAGAATGGGCGCCAGGGGTGGGTAGCTTGCCCTTTTTTCTGGGGGGTGGTTGTAGTTTTGTTTCCCTTTTCATGTTTCTTGTTGTACATTTGTTTATAGTGGCTGCAACCATTTAATGAAATTATCAATTAAAAAAAAAAAAAAACAAATGTTACATTCTAAAATTCTAAAATGAACAACTCAAAATAAAGTAGCATCTGGCCCATGTCGTCTCTGAAGGATACCCTTTCCTAAAAAAATAAAAATTAAAAATTAAACAAACACTATTATGAGCTTTGAAAGCCTAGTAGGTACATTTATAAACACAATAAATAATCGGAAGCGCAATGTCAAATAGTTAGGATTTGCATGTTGTGTAGGAATGAAATACAATTATGAAAATAAATCGTGATTAGCAAGCATTTTAGGAATAAAGTACATGTAAGAATAGTCGTAGTTATAAATACAGTGCAAGTATGAATGCAATGCATATGAAGGCCATATTTAACGTATCTCAATACGGTTGACCTAAGCGAAAATATCGGGGCCATTTTCTCTAGAGTGGCCTAACTCTCCAAACCACTACCCGACCTTAGTAGTGTGACTTTTTCACACTGAACGTGCTCACCCAACTTGACCCGACAATATGGAACACATTTAGAAAGTACATATGGTGGGCTCG